>NW_009201754.1:19553-41105 GCF_000690835.1 Fulmarus glacialis | reverse complement strand
TGATTCTATGATTCTATGATTCTGTGATCGTAAGCTACACTGAAGTGGTGTTATTTGTTACAGTGAAGCTACACTGAAGTGGTATTATTTGTTACAGTGACAATGACAAAATCAAAACCTTAGCGTGACAATCATTGTAAATTACTACTCACCAACTTCAGCATGATGTACATTTCCTCTGTTATGTAGGAGTTTCATGTTCTCTAGTAATTACCATCAGAAGAAAAGCCGCATTGTCAGTGGTGCTGCGCATCACAGGTCCTGCTAAAGTCAGTGAAGACCTTGTTGCACAGAATGTCCTAAATCAAGAACCAAAATTCCATTTTGGCAGGTCTCCCATATTTCCTCTCAGGAAGCTCCAGCAGAAATAGGGGTGCTAAGCTGTATAGTTAGCCAGAGCGTGTGCTGTTAATACCGTACAGTCTGGCCATGACACATGTGTGAATAGACCCTAAAAGCCACAGAGGTGAGTCCAGAGCCTCAGATTTAGTGCACACGTGCTGCACAGTCAGTCCCTGGAGGTGAAGGAGACATTTGTTTGAGATCTTCAGACATCCTTGCTCAGAGCTGCTGTTACAACTGCCAGACAACCAGAAAATCTGACCACTTTTCCTCTTTTCCATCCGGACAAAATTTATAGGTGAGAGGGGAGGGGGAATGGGGGGGGAACCAGAACCAAATATGTAATAGCCTTGAAGTTGGGCAAAAAGAAGGCACCTTAATAAAATAAGGTAATAGCAGTTCTGTCAGAGCAGCTTTGTAGAAGAGTGTATTGGTTTTACCACAGAAGCCAAGACACCTCCTGTCACTTTTAAAAAACAGAGCCAAACCATACGGATTCCATTAAGACTCAGGTGTTGAAGTACTAACGCTGAAGTTATTTTTTTATCACAGGGAAAGTGGAGTTGAATAAAGGGCTAAGAGCTGTATACAATCTAATGCCACTAATGTGGACACCTGGATACTTGAATAGAGCCTTGCAAGTGATGGAGAACGTGGCTTCATTGTCAGGGGACAGCAAAATCTGCAAAGAAGCTGTAAGTATGAAGGCTGTAACCCGCTGAACAGAGGGAATTTCACACAAGCCAAACTCCAGTAAAACCTGTGAATTCTGTGCCTTTCTAATGAGAAGAGACCCAGCAATATTTCAGAAGTCTTTGGAAGACAGGCGAAGAAGTAATGTTTAGAACAGAACCACTGTTTCAGTTGATGAGCCAGTGATGGTGTCTACTGGCATGTCTTTGGGAGTGAGTGCCTGTTATGCCACAAATCATTTAAGTGTGTTTCCTAAGCCTTCCCCTCCTTATAGAGACACCTGGGTCTGTGTCACAGGAAGCACATGTCTGTGGGGATGGGAAGACACCTTTGTTTCCCAAGCTTTTGAACTCACTCAGTGACATACTTCTTAGCAGTCAGGATGAAATATCACATCTTGTTCCTCTCCCGGCTAAATCCATGTATTCTGTGCCCTCTGAGATGATACTGTCCTCAGTGATACTGGTCCAAAAATGGTACCGAGTGATTTCTAGAAGGGTTGTAGTGCCCTCATTTGGAGAGGGTGGATAGATTCGGTCCGTTTATGAAGTCAGCACTGACTAAGGGACTTGGGGCTTAGGAGTGCTATGGGGCATCGGGCTAATCCTGGAATTGGACAGCTTAGGGGGAGTAACTTAGGAAACCACCACCACATGGGCTGGAGCGTAGAAACAGCACTGAGGTCTCACCTCCTCTTCTTGGAACTCTTTCCTAAAGGTATCTCTGGTGATGGGAGTCTTTCTTTTGGTAGCATCACTACTAGGGTTGCAGTTTCTGCATTTCCCTTGACAAACAAAGGCCAGGGCACTGCTCAGCAGGTTCTCCTGTCTGTTGCTCCACGCTCAGAAGCAGCTCTGTGTAATACTGGACAGTGCAAGGAAGGAAGTGTCACATCTGCCACTGCTACCACTTTGAGTTACCTCTTCGGGTATGTGGTTTTGGAGATTTTTTCCTTACTCCAAGTCTGAAGAACTCAGCCTAATACGCTTGTGATTTTTTTCTGCTTACAAACCCTAGACAAATTAAGGAACTCCTCAGCTTGCTCTGCATTGTAGATGAACACCCTAGTGTTGAAACAAGGCTGCATCTGTCTGTGGTACAACAGGTCCATAGAAGATCCCATCCTTCTGTGTACTGATACTGTACAAATAGTAAACACTAGTAATATCTAGCAATGCATTCTTCTCAGAGACACTTTTTACTTTGTTCAGTGAACAACTAAGAACTTATAAAATAAGGTTATTACTGATTACTCACTAATGCTGCAAGTCTCTCTGTACAAATCCAGTAGTAGAGCCCAAAAAGCAATGACCGTGAGAGCCACACAGAAACTTCTCTGAAGAGATACTTGGCCTCATTTGGATTTTAGGTAACAGTATATAAACAATAGTGCAAGTCACAAAAGTTTCACCAAGCTGAGGACCAAGAGCAGGCATGGATGGTTTGTTATTATCAAAATAATTTTTCTCTAATGCATTTTTGTGACCCCAATGCAGAAAGAAAAACAAGGAAAATATGTTGGTCCATCACAGATTCAGCAGTAGATGTGATGGAAACAACCTCAAGTGCCATAAACCCTTTCTTTCTATAGTATCCTGGACCTTTCCTGGGCAGGACTAGGTTGACCATTATGCAATTCTCATAAATCCATATGAACTGAAAAGTATGGGCCATGTTATAAATCATTGTCCTTGCATGTCTGCACAATCACAGAATTACTTGAGAAAGACATGGTCCTGGTTTTGCAAACTTGGTTCTTTTCCAAAATGTAGTATTATTTTCTGACTGAATAAATTTCATTATCTAAAAGGAAGTTTTCAAATGAACTTTTTTAACTGTGCAGTTTTGGTGTAAACATTTTCAAGTGATTTGCCCAGTCATTATCAGTCACTTATTTTTCTTTCAGGCTTTAAGCTTTCATTCATTTCTGACTAGAAGGGTGTCTCTTTTCTCTCTGCTATTACTATCTTAACAGCATAATAGAAATGCTATTTTAGTATTATGCTATATTGTTTAACTGTGAACAAGCAAGACAAGTTTTGGGTTTTTTCATTGTCTGAGAAAGTCTCTAAATAAGTGTATGTATTTCTAAGCACATAGTTATTATTTCATTGCTTATTTTAACCTGTTTCAGTACTGCTAGTTTAAAGATTACATTTCAATGTCAAGAATGTTATTTCAAATAAGCCTAATTTTTATTCCTTTAGCATTATATACTTATGCTAGCAAAATGAAACTGTAAGCATCAAGATCCCTTTTGCTTGGAGAAAACATCACAGATTCAAAGGTTACATAGAGTTATTTCATCCTACTGATAAACATTCAGAATTAGGATTCATGGAAGGATAACAGCTCTTTGCATTTATAAAAGCTGAACTTTAAAATGCAGGCAACCTGCATCCAGTTATGGAGATCATATTATTCCCAAAACAGCATCATCATCCATAGAGCAGTTCCGTCTTTGTATCAATAATACATACAAAAATAATTTACCAAGTCCTTTAGTGAAGAAGCTAATGCATTCTTTTGATACAACTGCAATTAGATTACGAGAGGGTGGTTCTCTTACTACCTTGAAAGACAAAAGCATGAAGAGAACAGAGGTGTCACAAATTAAAAATATACCTATAACAATATATTATATGCCTACATTTCCATTTTTCCTATTCAATTATCAAACTAATGATAGGAATGAATGTTCTTATTGGTGTACAGGTGATTTCCCTGCTTCTTTTCACCGAAGAGGTGTTGACATGATCTGTTAGGGGGGAGTTATATTATATTATATTGTTCAATTACATTGTTCAATACATTCCATAGTAATACCTTATTCAGATGTATCTGTGATTGTGTATCATGCTAGTGCTGTTATCACTGTGACTACCATTTACCATTAATATTTATGGCCAGATATCATGTCAAGAGGAGACATTAGCCTAATGTCTGACAGACCTGCAAATACCAGTCAGCATCTAAGTCGCAGGGAGTTTTACTGTTGACAGGGGGTGGTGGAGTTGTTCTGTTGTAGGGATTTAATGTCCAGTCTCAAAGGTCCCAAGTACAGTACAAAATTCTTCCAAGAATAAATCCCATTTCCTTTTAGAATTTGGTTTTATTCTTATCGTACACAAATGTCATCTCAAAATACATGGTAACTCATGAAGTTGGTTGTAAACGTGACAGCGGTGTTACTCAGATTGTATTTCCAAACTTTTTATGCTAACAATGATAAATGTGATTGTTCAGATTGATGCTCTGGAGACCATTTTGCAGTCTATTCTTGAAGTAAAACCTGGTCCAGAATCGGCTGAAGAAGTCAAGGAATTAGAGCAGAAGTCACAGTGTGCAGAATCAGAAGAAACAGAGCAGTCTAAAGCACCCAAGTACTACAGCCGATTCAAGGTAAGAGAGTTTCATTTATCTAAATATTCTAAGCTGTAGTAGATCTCCATAACATATACTAGAAAATATATATGCTGGCTTATTATGGCTAGTAGACTGACACTCCTTCAGTGCATCAGGAGTCCCACCTGGCATTTTTGAAACTGATGTCACCTTACATTTTCACTTCTTCAAACAGGAAACAGCAACCTACAAAGACATAAATGCTCAAGGCCACTTGTCTTTTGTCTGTCTGCTGGGATTTTCTCTTCACTTTTCATATATCAAAATGATAAATCCAATCCTGTTCGCAAAAGTGGTATGTCATTAGAGATCCATTATCTGACCTTGTGGGGGCTCTTGCTCAGTAAAATAAATTGTAATAGGCATGAGACAATCGTGAATTTATTGTCCATTTGTGTATGTTATGATTAAGTAGGAATGTTGCATCCTATACTTTCAGTCTGGGGAATTAAGTAAGGCTATAATTATATAAGGCCTCCCTTTTATCTTTAGGTCATCATGCTGATGATAACAATATGAAACACAAACAGTTGTTCATTAGGGCATAGCTATATAATGAGTACATTTTATTTGATCATCTCATAGCTATATAACGAGCTCATTTTATTTTATCACCTCTGATTTGTGCTGTGGTAAAAATCAATACCCCAGGTTGAAACTATAGACTTATAGTTCCAGGAGCAGTACTTTTCCCATAGCCCATCAGTTTCCATTGTTGCTGTCACGACCTTGGACAGTTGTTCTGGATGCGGATTGTTGTTCTTCTAAAGAGATTTCAAAAGTTAAGAGTAGTATCCTATGGTTTCACCTCACATACACACACTTTTCCTTTCTTTAATTTTTATTTACATAAATTATTTGCCACTAATCTTTAAATATTAAACTTGCTTTGTAGGCACTTAGAACTTTTTAATTAAAGTGTTTGGGTGGGTGCTCAGCATGTGATAATTAATGCCTGGATGAATTACAGTGAATTAGGTAAACACAAGTGCCCTTTGAAGGAGGGAGCGAGACATTTTTATGAGTCTCTCATTGTCTATCCATTGTCTAGCCTTGAAGAAAATAATGCAGAGTGCTCAAAACAAGGCCTAAATGTCAAACTGGGGACAGGCTAGTGCCAAGAGGGTAGTTTTCTTCTCACCTCAACTTTTCCACAAGTTCCATAAACCCCAGTTCAGGCATTCCCTGGTGTGGCAGTGAGTGCCCTGACTTTGAGCCAACAATCTACATTTCCAATGCTTAGCTCTAAGCTCTCACCAGAAAAGTCTGAATATAAGAAAGACAAAGCCCTCATGTGAAGTCTAGACATCCAACAGCAATTTATATGTAAATAAGCCACAATTTCTGGTTGTCTGGATGAGAAAAGGAGCTTTCAAGTCAGAATGCCATTTCGGCTAAGCCTGAAAGAGCTCTCAGACTCTTCTCTCATATCCATTAGTTGAACCCCTGGCCACTTATGGGTGTAGTTCACAGGGCAGAGAAGTTCACAAGAAATCCTTACAAGTCTGAGGGAAGGTGGCAGCTCTGAAGCAATCTGGTGATGTTGGCATTCACAGCTGCTGTCCCAGCACAGATCATCTGCCCCTCGTGTGATGGAACTCCAACACAGGATTTGCACTTTTGCTGCTGAAAACACTTTGGTTGCACTTTGTCCAGCCCTGCATTAGCCAGCATGTCCCAGTCTTTCTCCTTGAGCTCAAAACCAATTGCTTCTGTCTCCTGCTTGCCCAGTTCTCTTTCATAAGTCATACACCTGGGTATGCGAGGAAAAGCATGTGGATTTGCTCCAGACATACAGTTCCTGTCTAGAACTGTAGCTTATTCTGCATGGTTTTTATACGCAACTTGGACTCCGTGTCTCATACCAACCTTCAGAACAGCCATTTGTGGAAGTACCTGAAAAAGCCACGGCAGCCTAATAGATACGATGTGTGAGAGGCAGCATGTCCTTCACTTCCACTAAAACAAACAGGACTTGAGGACATTTGGCTCTTTCCAGATAAAGCCTTTAGAGCTGTAATTTAGACTCTCTGTCTGACACTGTCATTTGTGTTGTAATTACCTGTTTTCAGATCCCGTACACTGAGGCTTACTACTCAGTACAGTGTTCCTCAGGCAATTCCTTCCATCTGTGTCAAATGATCAGTGGGCAAGCATTTCATCACATAAATGCTGGGAACACCCTCTCTAAAAGCCATGCTCCTTCTCTAACTGTCTGCATGCAGAGCCCTGGAGACTGTTCATAAAAATCAATGATTTAGCCACTTAAGAATGCGCGCTTTTGGTACCTGCGGGACATAGAGGCTGCTGCTTTCCTAAATTAGTTTCACTAATGTATCACAGCAGAGCAGGGAAGATTCTAGGAGTTCAGTGTTCCCAGTAATGGCTTAGGAGAGAAGTCCTGCTAGTTTCCAGTTTGTTGCCTTTCTCTAGTTCAATTTCATATTGCTTAGGTTCAGTGCATAAACCCCCTTTTCAGCACATCTTTGGTAGTGATTAGTAGGGAGAGTCTAAGGATCTAAACCAGTTATGTTTAAACTGAATATCTAATCTGTAAACATGAGTATAGTTCTCAGGTTCCTGTCCCAGAACCAAGCTGTATGATCTCTTCATGTTTCTCACTGATGCATCATATACTTACTGACATCTCAAACAAAATAGAGATGAACACACCTAAATATTACTGAGTTTGGTTTTAGTCCATTAGCTTCAAAGCCATTGGTTTTGTTTTCATTCTTTATCATAAAATCAAATAACAGACAGAGCCAAATACCCAAGCCCCTCAGACCTGCGTGCCTAGCATTTTAGAGTCTTGAATCTGCTGTCTGTCCACTTCAAACCTTCAAGGGTCGGGCAAAACACAACAAAGCCTGCAGAGAGAAGTGGAGAGGCCTCAGAGGGGACATCATAGTTTCCTGTGTAAGAACAAGGCAGATCCTCAATACAGGAGCTGAGGGGCAGTGCCTTTGCAGATTATTGCCAGAGTGGGCTGGGTTAAGAGGAACACTGGGGGCCAGCAGCACAGCGCATAAGCTTCCAGTGATAACTGGAAGTCCAAATATCTGCATGGCCCCAGAATTGCCGTTTTGTTTGGAGGTGAATGATCCCCACATCTTCTTTCCATCATCCTGCAATGCAGAACAATAGGCTTTATTCAAAGGGCCCAGAAAAGAAGCATGGATGTATCTTTCTTTAGGACATGTACTTACCTTAAACATTTCTGCAGGTGCTAGGCTCAGTAAAATGTTTAATTTAAAAGAACAATCAGGAAGATGTGTTGCTATCTGATGAGTGAGCAAGGGGTAAAGAATCTGCCAGTACCGTGTCTCCTTTCTCCCCCAGGAAACTCCTCCTTGGTTGTGTATCTGCACTTTTAACGCAATTTTTAATCAGATTGTTAGTGAGCCATCAGGCTAAGGATTCCAGAAAGCCAGAAATAGTATCACTGGATGATTCATCATCTTAAGTGAATTAACATTTTTATGCTGCATGAAATCTAGATAAGTAAAGCTCAAGAAATACTGCACAGTTTCTTACTGAAGCTCTGCTCTTAGTTTCAGCGTAGAATATCCCTGAAAAAATACCCCTTGCTTTAGTGCTATTGTACAGTCTGTGTAAGCATAGTCAAGCTTCCGATCACAGTAACTGTTGGGAATAAAAATCATGGGAGTTACTTAGAATACCCTTAGCAAGAGAGCATTTAAAGTGATGTGCATCTGTTTAGAGGGATGCTAATGCATGCAGTGTGGAGCAAATTGTTCAACAGATTTTTAAGGTGAGACACAAAAACAAGGTGTTTAGATTATATTTATTGTAATTGACTGGTCAGCTGATCTTTGTTAATACCAGATAACTGAACTTGGAAAAATAACGAGAATTTCAGTGGTTAATGCAAATTAAACTTCATTGGTTTAGTTCTATTGCTGAAAAAAATTATTCTAGCCGTTAAGCATTTCAAGAAATGGTACCAGCTACCACAGTCAAAACATATTGCTGCGATAAAATAGTTACCTAGCCTGTATAGCCCAGCTAATAGTTAGATTCAAACAGCGATGTATTGGTTCTTACAGGGAAGTATTTTGTGGCTGATTATTTTGTGACTGACTGGCTCTCTCCTTCTCACTCCCCGCCAAATCCCTTTTTATGACAGGAGCTGTACTCTCAGCTGCATTCACTTGGCAAGGTTGAATCTGAAAGCCTGTTAACCCTGACCACCCAACTTGTCAAGGAAAAGCTGCCAGCATGTGAAGTGGAAGACATTGCAAAACATGAGCAGAAGCTAAAGGAGTGGGAGCAAGAACAAGCACTTCTCATTGAGAGAGAAAGAGAGATGAGAGAAAAGGCTAAGCATGAAATGGAAGCTAGGAAGCTAGCTAATGCATCTGCTTAGTGCTGAAACTCAAAGACTACCAAACTGGTATGCATTCCTCTGTCAGTGAACTGAAGTGCTCACCATTATTAATATTTCACTTCAATCCTGCTGTGAATGTGACTATATGTGACTGCTATATGCAAATCAAAACTTTTCCCGTTTTGCCTGTTTCCTGAAGTAAAGCACATGTGGTTTAGAAATCTTCATCCTGTTTATGATATATTTTCCTCCTACCATCAGCTGGGCAGGGGGTGGGGTGAAAGCAGCACAAAGAAACATAGGCATAAGAAGGAGCTTGCCTGTGATGAAAGGTGTAGAGGATCAAAGGAACAAAAGAAGAGGGAAGAATTTCAAACACAAGTTGTTTCAGTAGGGGTTTCTCACAGGGAAGAATGCCTTGGCTACTCTGAACTTCAGACACTAAGAGGATTAACATACATTGATTGCTTTTTTTTTCCCCAATTCATTTGGAAAATTCCGGGTACTATACATGGAGTTGGAAACCTAACTTTAGACTGGTTTTTTTTGAAGAGTTTCAGCCTAGCGAGTTAGCCCTTGTACAGGGACTCAGATGTGGCTTCCCTGTAAGGAAGTTAGAAATTTCTGACTTTACTAGTGCTGCTCTGCTCCATTTTTAATGTCAGTAGAGAAACACACACAATCACCTCGGCACCCACGGAGGAGCCTCATACTGCAGTGCGGTTTCGTTTTATATTCTGGGCGCTGTTTCATGGGGTTTTTGACCTAATTCCCTTCTTGTCTCAGCTGTGTACATGGTCCCATGCCCCGTATTTCAGATCGGTAAAACAATGTAGCTATTCACACAGGGTGCAAGGAAAAGGCAACGGTGGAAAGGATCATAGTGCATTGGTTGTGGGATGCATCAGCATCCATCCCTGCTTACATTCCCTGTCACCACTGAATCTCATCAGCTGCAGCCAGTGAATTTATGCAACTCATGGCAGGGCGAGTTCCTTGAAAACAGGGAGACCCTAGCAACAGCCCTGCTGTATTGCAGCTTGTTATGGCAACAACAGTATTGTCTCACTGATAAGCATTTCCAGTTTTATCATGCAACTGCCTAGTCTTACAGTGATAAAACTCACATCGCAAACTCACTGTAAATCCAGTGAGAACACGCTGCCAATCTGTGAAGTGAACTTGTTTTAAGTGTAGGAAAGCATCTTTCCCACATACACCAAATACCTGTCTTATTCCCAGCAAGTGCACTCAGAGCCTGATTGCTCCTGCACATCCAAGAACTGGCAGTAAGGTCCTTCACCCCATCTTGTCAGCAAGTCCCATAGTTTTGCCTGTACTGCAGTAAGAGAGTGCTGTCTTCAGGTAAGTGGATGATTTTGTGGCTTGGCTTAACTAAACCAGCAGTGGACTTTCCTAGGCAGCTTTTCTCAAGTCTCCTGAAGTTTTTTTCCTCTTTCTTGGTCTAAATGCTTTCTGATGACTAGGAGAAGTTAGGGAGCCTGAAGGGAGAGTAGGAGGCCAAACACACTCTTAAGAACAATTTCCTTAAAACTGGTGGCTTTAAAGAGGTCATCACTCCTAATGCAACCACAGGAGAACGAAGTGTCCCTTCCCTGACCACATATTTCAGTTCTTCAGTATCGGAACATGGGTTGTACCTCCAAAGGTTCACAATTACTCCTGCATGGTGATTCCTTTCTCAGCTTCTTTCTACAGACACCACCTCTCCCTCCTGGGATCTTCTCTACATCACCACAGTTTTAAGACCCTCCTTGCAGACACATGGCCTCTAGCCCCCACAGCTGCTGATCTGTTGCTTATGAGACGTTGTTTGGCTAGGCCACAACAGGGACTGCCACATTTCTCCTTGTTTCTTGTTAGCATCTGTTTCTTGGCAGCACAAGGAGCCTGTTTCTGGTCCCACCTCCACCCTCCCTCACCCTGCTCGATAGATATGCCAGGCTGCTAATGTTAATTGAGCTCCAGCAAGCTGCCAGCTGCCATGCCCCCTGCTCCCTCACAGAGCATGCTTCACTTCCCCCACAACTAACCCCCCTTTCCATTTATTTAGACTTAACTATTACAGCAATAGGGGAAAAAATGCTCCTCTAAATTCTGAGTAGCCTGTTAATGAACATTACAGGTGTCTCCTTGTTTTACTCCAGGCACTGTGGGTTTGAATACTCTGAGCTCAGTCCAAAGTCTAAATTTAAACAGTGTAGTTAGTCTTTCTCTGCCTTTGCCCAAATCTCCTCCCATATCCCCCTCTGCCTGTGGGAGAGGGGCATTTCCCTGCCAAATGCTTTGCAGGCAGCAAAGTAGATTCCTGGGGCCGTATGAAGGACACCAAACCCAAGACCTGCAGCAGGGGGTCCAGACCATGTGTGGTTTAAGGAGCCAAAAGTTTTGCCAAGCCTTCTCATTTATCTGTCCCCTCGGTATTGCCCTGAGCAAGAAACCACTTGTGACACTTCCACCAGCTGGGCCAACTGCATGCCAGGGCCCCTCTTTCCTCCCCTTCGCGCCCCAGCCAAGTATTTCTCCGTGGTCCGGTAGCCTCCATCTTGCTTCTCCCCACCCCAGGTCTCACCACTGTCACACTCAATAGAAACCAGCTTCTGCCAAACCAGTGTTTTCTCACCTAGCAAATCCTCACATTTCACACAAGCCTACCTGCACCCTCTTGAATTCTGCAGCAATCCTCATCGCTACTTCCCCTTTGACCTCACCCTTGATCCCCATCAAGTTCCTCCTGTATATCATCTCACATTTATTTCTCCCCCTTCTCCAAGGAGGCTGGCCATGTCTCTTTGCCCGCACCCCCATCTCAGACAGCAATGTGCCCCTGGCTCTGCAGACAGCAAGCAGCCTGGGGTACCAAGGGCTCGGGCACCCTGAAGTTTGAGGTCCCTGGACACAGTTCAGTCTCAAGAGGTTGGAAACATGAACTGGCAACTGAAGCTTGAGGGAGGAGAGGAAGATACTCTCCTCTTTGGTGCTCTCTCCTACCTGCTGGCTTTGAGCAAGGTCAACAGTGAGACAGACTGATTGTGAGATGGAGTAATTTGCAATCCAGTGCTGTTCAGACATGTGCTCAGCTTCCTAAGGGAGACACGGACGGCAGCTGTGCACCACAAACACAGCAGCATGAAAAATGCACAGAGTATCAACTAACTCAGCTTGACTTACCTGCTTTTCTTTCCGCTCCAGGAAAAGTAAGACAGACTTCACTGTTCGCCCCCTTGCATAAATCATGTTGCATACACAACCTGTTTTTCAGCTGGTTGCTGGATTACTCTCAAAAAGAAGTTTGAAGAACACTTGTAACAACACCTAGGAGTGAAACTAGGCCCCAGGTAGTCAAAAGCCCTTCTGTCCGGATGCCCGCGGTTTTGTGTGCACTCCTGTGGTAGCCATCACCCGCTGGGGTGCAGCCGGCCGCTTTTAGAAGGGGGGCAGAGAAGTCGTACAGCAGCTTTTGGTCATCTGCTGCCTAAACGTGAGCTCTGATGCCACGGGAAGAATGTGGATGTGTGTATATATGCATATAACAAAAAAAAAAAAACAAACTTTTGTGCTCTACAAACACAAAAAGCTGCTGAATTCATCCAGTCCTGTGCCCTGGTACTCATTTGAGGCGAGCTCACAACCCAGTGAGCACTTACTCACTAGGACACTCTCAAGCTTTTCGAAATGCTGCTGTTCCTTGCTGCACTGTTTCAGACAGCTGCCTAGACCTTTCTGTATGTGGATGGGACTAGCAAAATATTTCCTGGCGGAAATCTTCCTTGGTAGTAAGACTATCTCCTTTTTTTGGATCACCTCTCCTAGAAATGTTCCTTTACATCCTGTTTTTGTTTGTAACTACAGCTGTGATTTGGATTAAAGCTATTGCAGTTTCCCTCTTGTCAGTGTATTTCTAAATCACAGGAGTGCATCTTTCTTCGTGAAAATTTTTCAGTAATTTTCCTACTCATTATCCTGGTATCTGTATAGCTAAAGGCAGGGGAAAATCTCCCAGTGCTAGAATCTCCCAGTCACTGAGCTGTGCATGCAAACAAGGTGACCAGCAGCCTAAATAATACCTGCCTGCACTAACGCTTATGGTACAGCATTGCCAGACTTGCAAATGCTAGACAGTGTTAACAGCTCTCCTGTGTTTCCCCAGGTGTGGGAGAGACCCTTCTCAACAATACTAGCCAAAAGAAACAGAAACCAGTACAAATGCAAAGCCTGTTTGGTAGTATGTTGGCATGAATTTGGCCACTGTTAGGAGAAAAAACCAGCACTTTAAAAGGTTAAAGCTCTTCCTTTTAATTCAAAAAGCAGCTTCCCAATTCAAATCTGTGGCAGACACCAAATACGCTGCTGATTAGGCAAGCAAATATGTAACTCTTCCTCCCACAAGTGTCACTGGCAGAACACTTCCAGCGAAGCACTGAAGGTCAATATCCATTATTCACAAGAGGAAAATTACATATTTATTCCCTTGCAGCTCAAATAAACGTTGCCTGAAGCCTTGCACAGATGGGCCCTATTTATGGTAACAGCCGACCTTGCCAAGATAAGGTTACTAGGTGCTCTCAGACCCGGTCAGACGCTATGTCCTACGCACAGAGCTGATATCGAGCCCCTTCCCACAGCTTCAAGCACCTGCCTGTCCCAGTGGCCTGTCCCAGATGCTTGCCTGCCCGCCCCAAGGCTCTCTGGCCACCCTAAAACTGTGGGACCAGGATGATGACCTATCCCAGCTGCAGATTGGCTGGTGCAAGGGGGTTTCCGACCTAAGCAGCCGTCACTGTGCCGCTGAGACAGCCCGGGGCACAGGTTAGCAAGTGTCCTCTCTTCCTCCACCTCCTCAGGAAGCTGGAGTCATAGTTACAAAAGGGAATTGCACCCTCGACTTTGAGGCGTGCAAGATGTGGTCCGGTGAACAGCATCCAATTCTGCAAGTACTGCTACTGGTTTTGCTGGGGCTGTTTATGTAGAAACTATAATTGAACCTTGCAAAATGTATTTCTAGTGAGTATTTGAGCACATCTGTGGAAAGTAAAGATAAATTTACCTTCCCAGAAACTTAATGATAGGAAATGTGAGATAATGACAAGGCTCTTCAATTGTAGAAGAGAAACTACTGCTGACATAAGTGACAAACAACCTGAACTTGGGACAGTGACTCTTTCAAAATAAAACTCTGGAGAATGAAATATAGGTCAAGAATTAGTGACAAAACATTGATTCAAGAGTGACTTAAGATACTAAATGTGATAGAAAACTGTGCCATCTACTCTGGGTCAGTCTCCCCACGGAAATATCTTTCAGTAATCACAAAGTTGTCTTGGAACTCAGCTAGCAATTGCATAGTACTAACTCTGTTGCTGCTTTTAAACCTTTCTGATAAACTCAAGTCCATTCAACCCATTCTAAATTGCAGATGCCCCAGGCACAGAAATAGCATTAGCGCCCCATTGACAAGTCCATTAGATTATCAGGACAACATTCAGCTTTCAATGTATCTTGTTTATTGCAAATTCTGACAATTCCTCCCTTAAATGAACTGGGAAAGAAACTTTCAAGCATGTTCTGGTCCTTACACATGGTAACTGCTGCTATAATTACATCTTGGGAACAGTAAACTCTTCCTGGAAATACTGACTTTCACTCTAGGGGGGTTCATGTTAAGTGTTCAAGTGACTCTGTGGTTCAGTTTACCTTCAACTCTTTAAGCTAAGAAAGTAACACAGCTAGGCTGAGATAACATGAGGTTTGTAAAAGCTCAGTCAAAATTATTTCTGGACCTTAACAGGTATACAGAGTGTAACCTCGGTGTATATAGACATTGTTACGTATATTTAGCTTTGCTTGTATTAGGATGTAAGTTCCATCTATTTCACTTATCTTCTCTGCGTAATTCACAAGCATAGGAATGGGCTGAGCTGCAGTATGATGTGTAAATCATGGCATATGCAATTTTTTTGGCAGTGAAGCTGGCAGCAGATGCAGAGTCAACCTCCAACCCCGCCTTGCCAGCTATTCACACTGGGCAGCAGATGCAGAGTCAACCTCCACCCCCGCCTTGCCAGCTATTCACACTGGGCCGGGTAATGCAGAGAAGCAGCTAGTCAAGTGGTAAGGATCTGTGAGAACCAGTGAACAGAGCTCGCTGCAGACTACAGCGCCTGCTGATTTAGTTCTTTAGTTCTCCTCAGTGTTTAATTTCTGGTGGAAATGATGCTGAGTGTGCAGTCAAAAACCAGCAAATCCCCTGGCAAGTAGAGGACACTCAGCATTACTCAGGCTCTGGTGGTTTTGGGCTGAATCGGGAGAAGGTACACGCAATACAACAGAGGACAATGTCCTGGGGGTTTCAGGCTAGTGTGGACTGGTCGTGTCTGTGGGAGATGAAAGTAGGGACCACAGCAATAGGCAGTGGTCAAAATCTGTACTGAGTGAAGGACATGGGCAATAGTCATATAGAGACACCCTCTAGGAAGCCAAGGAGCTTTGCTGCAATGCTGGGAATGAGCTGGATCTATGACGTGTCACCATGGCTATTACTCAAGAGACCCCTGGACACCTCTTTTCACCCCATCCTAGGAACCATGAAAAGCTACAATTTCCTCCCAGTCACAGAACACTAGAAATCAGTATTAAACAGTCTCCAGGTCTAGGATGCCACAAGACAGATCCCTCATTTTAGATAGACCGGAAAGGTCTAAGGGACTATCACTTTCCCATGCCATCTGAAATACTTCATAAGCTGTTTGAATTTGTTCATTAACAACACTGGTGGAAATAAAATTTCTCCTCCTCAGCAGCTGTGTTGAAGAAAGGAGCTTTCATTTGGCATCTGGAAGCAGCAAGCCAAACGCTACTGACCAGGCTGGCTTTCCCCTATCCACAGGTACCATGGGTGGTCCCACTGCACAAATCCAGAACTTCACCCTGCAACTGCAGGTGAGTAATTGGGGTTGAAGCCTGACCTGGTCTGCTTTGCACAGTCATTTTAATATATTTTAAGTAGCATCAGGCTACTCTACCACAACAGCTCAAAAAACCTTGACATAGACATATGCAGGGTTATACTTGAGATACAAGATTTGCAGCAGTTGACTCCCCTCATCTTTTTTCTACTTCATTTTTCTCTACTTCACCATGCTCAGCCCAATTCAAGCCAAGCAGAGTATTAATGCTTAATTTCCTTTTAATGTCATTAGAAGTTAGAAATGAAACCTTAGACGTTGGAGGCGGATAAGGGCCCACAAAAAAGACTGCTGTCTGAGGGTGAAGGAAATCCTGCAGGGCCACTGCTTCTCCTTGGGGCGAGCACCTCTTGCTCCCTGCTGCCCCAGCCTTTACCTGCTTTCATGTCATTACCATCTCCCTGACCTAAAAAACGTAAGCGTTGACTGCCGTACCTTGCCACGTCAGGCATTGCAGCAGCAAGCTAAACTACAAAGGCAGAAAGCCTGATCTTACAGCATCCCTTTAACAGGAGTAGAGGAAAAGTCTGATGTTTATAAAGTAAAAAGCTGAACTGAGAGCCCAGCTTCCCCAAATGCTCCATCACCTCTCACCAGGATTACTGGGCAGCAGTGGTCGGGAAGGATCCATGTCCACTGGAGGCAAGCTGCGCACTCTTGTTAAACTATAACAGCTTTGGAAAAGACCTCTTTTCCAAACCAGGGTGGGCTCAGTTTGATGTAACTTTATTTGGCATAATCTCTGACACAGCCCCTTGAATGTGTACTTACTGAAAATGAGGTGTTTTCTCATGCTGCTGAGGGATACAGAAATGAGAACAACAAAAAGAAGTCATGTCATGGTACATCATGGTAATGTTTTACAAGAGAGAAAAGTAATCTTCTGCATTTATTTTCCAATTTCTCAATAGAGATTGGTTCTTATCTAGCCTTTAAATAGTCATTGACCTTTTGAGAAAAAAACCATATAGTAGGTAATCATGATTGAAGGAAAGGGAAAACTTAAAAATACACACATACACAAAGACAGGAAACATGTCAACACCACTTTACCACTTTTGTATTTTATTGTGGAACTGAGTTTGTTTCCTTTACATCAAATATCCTCAATGGAAGAGGGGATATTGCACACAAATATCATAAAAGCACTACATATTACTTTCACTGGAAACTAATTTTCTACATTAGATATGACTGGATAGAATAGAAGTGATGCAGGATTATAAGACATAATACCATACACAGCTGCAGACTGACACAAACACCATTCAGAACAAGAGAGAGGAGGTGTGTGAGGTGCTTCTCAGCCAGCAACAAGACTGTTTCTTTCCATAGTTTGGAAGATAATGGCTGCATGCAAATGCGTGAAAGCATATTTCAGGTTTCCTCTTTTACAGTTGTGATTACAGCCCAGTCTTGAAGAGGTAGCTCCTGCCATCTGGAGCTCCTAGCTAGTCTAGTGCGGAGAAGCTGCTTTTTTCATTCTTCTTTTTTTTTTTCTTTCTATATTTTATGCCATTGTTTTATTTAGTTACTTAATTTTTTTAGGTTTTTTGTAAAGTCACAACAAACAGACTTTTTTTCTTTTTTTATTTTAAATAGCAAACATTTTTAAACCAGGTGAATAATATAATTGCATTCTAAGAAATGCTTACCCCTAGTTGCTTTTAGTGTTTTGTTGAATTATTAAGTGAAAAGATGAAAGCTTACAGTTTCTTTCAAGTGTAAACATTATACTTTTTCCTTTTCTAATAAATCCAGACCAACAAAATTACTATTTCTCTCAAAACATCATTACTGAGCAAGAACCTCTGGCGACAGTTGAACAAAGAGAAGCGTATGACAGAAATGTCCCAAATGCACAGTAAGCGCTCTTTGGAGCTGACTTGCTTGTGGTGGGAGGGATTGAAAATTCAATTAACAAATTGATTAAATCTTAGTAAATGAGTACTGGAAGTCTCCTAAAACGCATAAGCTATCGTAGACAAAAAAAAACCCCAACATTCATATACACAGTTATCTCCATTCACCACAGTATGTAAAGTAAGTAAAAAAAAAATCAAAAGTGATTTCTATGAAAGATGGGGTGAAAATAGAGGTCAATAAAGTCAGGCCCACCACAGGACTTTGAAAAGGCATGCAAGAGAGGCCCTCTCCAAGTTCAGGAGTGGGGTGGGATCTCCAAAGTTAATTCTTCATGGAATTATATGAAGCAGTATAATAATAGCATAAAAATCATGACTGGGGATGCTGTTATGGGTAATACCATCATTTAAATGGAGTGTCCTTTACACTCAGATATTGAATCTTTATTATTAGAGTAATCAATAACAAACCATGCTCCTAGAAATCTATGCTGATCAACAGCACTCATCGTTAATGTACATGGTACATTTTGACGACTGTCACACTAAACTAATTGTGTAGTACTAGGACTAGCACAGTTAGATTAGTTCCACAGGCAGGAAAGACATTAAGGGCAAGAGGAGCTAATGGAGGAGTTCATCGCTGTGTTGCACCCAGGCGCCGCTGCCATTTGAAAGGGAATGGATGGAACAGGCATTACAGTACCTCAGAATAGCCAGACCAGGTTTTAGTATTCTTGTAGCAGCAAAAAAGTGAATGTACATTTTAAGATCAGCTGTAACCGTCTAATTATTATTATTATTTTAAAAGTAAAACAAATGCTTGAGCCATCACAAACTTGCTTGGGGAGACTTAAGGCTTGATTCCAATTTCATTTACAGTAGGACCAAATGACTGTAACTTCCCTGACTGTAGTGAAATTGCTCCTGATTCACAGGAGTAAGTTGGCATAAGTGAGATTAGTCTCAGGACCACTGCTGTACTTAAAACAGATTTTCTACTAAAGCAGAGACACAAACCATTTCAGATATTGTCAGAAAATCAGAAAATCTGTTCCCACCCACTCAAAAAGTTTGAAATCTGACCTATATAAGAAAGTAGACAAAGCAGAAAGAATTGTAGAAATAGTACAACTATTCTACCAAACATTTTGCCTATAACTTTGTAGACTATGTATTACAAAAGCAATTTTAAGTGAATGATTATGAGCCCAGCAAACATGCTTGTTTTCACAATACATTTCCATTTGCCTTTTGTGCCATAGTCATTCTGAGTTATTCTTAACGACTTAAAAGGTATAGCAATAAATAAAATGGCATTGTTAGAGATACCTAAAAAAAGAGAAGACATTAAAAATAAATCAAAACCCCCAACAACTGACAAACAGTAATTCACAGCATTAAATGGGCCTCAGGAGCCCACATTTACAGGACCCTAAAGCAGTATAAAAAAAACCCTCATAAAAATTAGGAGTGCAAACATATACCTATTAAACAAAAATATCCTAACAATGTAAAATAGAAATAAATTATACGTAAAGAAAATAAAATGAGGTCATAGTTCACTACATTGTGAAACTTAATACCAGCCATAATGGTGAATCATACAGACCAGCACATATCTCCATTCTGGAGGCCTTTACACCTTCTTTAAATTCAGATTTGCAAACCTTCTACAATGTTACAAGATTTTTTTAATTGGGGTAAAACTTCTGACACTAAAAAATCCAAACTGTCTTAAATCACAGAAGAGTGATGCTGTTCCTCTGCAAGCAGTCTAGAGAAGGAAAGGAAGGGGGAGAGGAAGGAGGAAAGGAAAGGAAGAGTAAAAGAAGAGTAAAAGAAGAGGCAAGGCAAGGAAGAGGAAAGGAAGAAGAAAGGAAGAGGAAGAGTAAAAGAAGAGGAAATGAGAGGAGGAAAGAGGAAAGAAGGAGAAAG
The DNA here is from genome assembly GCF_000690835.1 of Fulmarus glacialis. Lineage (NCBI taxonomy): Eukaryota > Metazoa > Chordata > Aves > Procellariiformes > Procellariidae > Fulmarus > Fulmarus glacialis. The sequence continues at coordinate 21,525 of NW_009201754.1, read as the reverse complement.
GAAAAAGGAAAGGAAAAAGGAAAGGAAAGGAAAGGAAAGGAAAGGAAAGGAAAGGAAAGGAAAGGAAAGGAAAAAGTTACTTATTTTAGCTTATTGCTTATTCTATTTTTTTTTAATATCCTGTGAGGGTTGAGAATGTAAGTTACACCCTTGTAAGTATTAGACAATCAACTTTTCAAATCCCATTTTCCGTCATCATCAATAGATTAATTTTAGTACCAGGGTGCCCCTCCCTCCCCCCACCCCCAAAAGGTATTGGCATTTGACTATTTTCAATAAATTTTACCTCAATATCCATTCTCACTAGAACCTTAAACACCATTATTCATTTATCTTACAAAACCACTAAAAAAATTGCCTTTACCTGAAAAATTTTTCTTTGCGTTTTCCTGTAAATGAAAACGTTTGTTAAAAATTCATCTATTAAAAGTTCACACAGCACTAAAAAAAAGGTTTCTGTACATTTGTTCCCATATTCACTCTTAAATTAAACAAATAAAATAAGGTAAGACAAAGGAAGGTTGAATACTGTACAGGCTCGCAGGTAACCTTTTTCATCATTCTGAATGTTTCACTAAGTTTTGTAACTCTGATACTGGACACCACTTCAATCTTGCTTCCACAGTACAAAAGAAGCTTTCAAAAAAATGCTCATCTTGCCTTGTTGAGCTGTCCAGGTGCATCAATGAAGCGTTCACATAACTAACATATGTAATTCACAGCACCAAGCCGTTTGACCAGTCAGATAGGTTTCTAGTACCACACATGCACACTCACATTTCCTTACTGGTGTAACTATGATCCTACACAGATGTTTTATAAATTTGCTGTCTCAACATTAAAAAATAAGTGCATCAAGTTTCTTTGTACATTCAAGTCTCTTTCTAAGGCAAATTGTCTACTGTATGTACTCCCGACCGCTTTGGTATTTTGCTTCAGTTAATCGACAGTGGACATGGGTGTTCAAGCATGTGGACTGGTCAGTTCTGGCTGGAGTGAGTGGACTTTCACTGGGAGCATGCCTTAGCCCAACAATTCTGCATGTTGAAAGAAAGGTTTTAGACTTCTGGATGGGGTGCAGACTACGTGCATATTTGGCTTATGATTGTTATTGTATGTCAGTATGCAGAGTTCAAATTAAAGTAGAAAACTGCTGATGAGCGTTTAGGTTGTACGTCCCTTCCTAGCCACGTTCTGTTTCTTTTTATTTTCCAGCTAACTTAATTCTGTAAAAAAAAGGATCCCCCTTGCGACAGCTTAGATTGATACAAATTTAAAACTTTCTTTTCATGTGAGAGCATAAGCAGACTGCAGTAAGCGATACATCTATTGCCATGAGACTAATGCAGATCTAATTATTTATTACTTTCTCCTCCTACCCCTCTCTCTCTTTCTCTCTCTTTGTGTTTCTTTAGAGGGCAAATGCCTCTACCTGGCAGAAGTCAGTTGGGGTTGCTAGTGCATGGTTTCCAAACGTTCAGCAGAGATGAAACCGGATGTGTATTTTCGCAGTAATTTGACCCCTACTATGGGAATACTGTTATTTCCCTTAGCAATCAGCAAAGACTGAAAAATATTAGTGACTTGCATCACTGTGACACAGTATAGCATTTGGCAGGTATATAGTTCAGCAGTTGAAATAGATGGGTTGAATTTTTAGAAAAGGTGTTTTCAAACTGAAGAATTTCTGGAAACAAAGTTTAATCTTGTGGTGCATGGTCTCGTTCTTACAGTTCAATCTTGCATGCGGGAAAAGATTCATCTTGCATAACAACAGTGCTGCTGCTTGCCAAAACCATGATGTTGAGGTCCTGCTGTTTCTCATGGGTCTCTTGGTACCATTCCCTCATCACTTCTGAGTCATGGGTTGGGATTAAGGTCACCTGCAACACAAAACAGGAGAGGTCCTGAGCAATGGACGACAGAAACAGCTGATAAGAAAAATGTCTTTGTAAGAAGCCCTGGCCAACAA
>NW_009201754.1:424-19522 GCF_000690835.1 Fulmarus glacialis | reverse complement strand
GAAAGAGTGGATCTTTATGCAATAAATACTTGAAAAAATGGATGGATAAAAGGAAATAAATAAACATGTAGGTAAGGTAAAATGACTGCAAAGAAGTAGTTTATCAAAAGAAAACCTTGGTTTTGTAAGGTACTGAGATGCAGCTTTCCAGAGAAGTAGTAGTCTGCAGTCTGCGCTGATAGGTCTTCAGATTACAGCCAAATATTTTGTTTACTTACTGATTATGACGGAAAGGCACGTGAAGTTTCCAAGTGTATGTGATTACCATATAAACTATGAAACATTCACTTTTCTTTCCTACTTATAAACTGCAACGTTTCCAAACTTGGATCATATATTGCACAGTAACAAGATGAAACAGCCAAATGGCCCTGTAAACCAGCTCCCAACTGTTTTATTCACCAGGAACAGGTCAGAAGGGCCAGAAATGGGGGAGCAGCTGAGTGCGGTGCACCTCTGTGCTTCCATTGGTGTCCTCTCACATCATCAGTGAAACAAGGTGCCCAGCCTGGGGACCCCATTCCCCAGCAGCCACCATCCACTCCAGAGGCACTCTAGCTTGCCATAACTGCTTCCCAGAGAAGGTTAAATTTCCAGGTAGAGATACTAGTGAAGAGCCTACCTGCATGTTACTCTCCCACTGTGCCTTGCCTTCCAGCAGGGAGTCCAGAACAGCCCTGCTCGGCTCCTCGGCTGCAGAATCATTCCCGCTCACCACGTAGTAGGATGACCGCACCCTCTTGAAAAACTCAACATCGACGTTCTTGCTATTGCTGTGGTTGGGAATGTACACCAGATCCAAGTACACCGGCGGTCCAGGAGGAACTGCTGTAGATTTTGCCACCTTAGGATTCCCGGGTCCTTTGGAAATCAAACAACAAAAGAATATATCACAGGCTGGTTAAAAACATGCATTTATTAGTTACTATTATAACTGCTGAGGTGAGATGCGTCCAATTATGGCATTACCCTCCTACATCTAATGACATGTTCCAGCTTTCTTGTATCCCAATTACAGTTGTAATGGGAAGAAAAACCTGAATAACTGTAACCATATAATACAATAAAAACTCACTACCACATAACCAAAAATTGACTGAACCTTTCCGGTAATATACTACTGTTATCTAACAATTACTATGCAGGGCTGTGATTACTGAATTACCATTCAATAAATGGTGGTATTATTTTCCAGGTTAAGAAGTACAGCTTTTCTAAAGTCTCAGGTATGCACGATTATAAAACCTAGGCTCACAGAGGGAGCCATGCAGATTTGAAGCAGTCCTGAGATTTGGCGTATCAGCACATAGCAAGGCATGGTAGCTATTGATATGCTCAGACTGCCTTACAGGTACATCAGGAAGCAACTACATCAGGGAGGTGAGCGGAAAGAGGTCAAAGAGGAACTTGGGAGGACAGAGAATTACTTCAGGGAACTGAGAACGAGTGTTTGTTTGCCTGCTGGATCCTTATTTGCACACACAAATTAGCCACTTATCACAAAAAGTAGCGGGAAGCATGGTTTTGCTGCTGTACATAGTATAGTACTTGTTCTAAGAAGAGCTTCAGTCAAAAGGAAGTTCAAGGTTTAAACACTCACATTAAAAATAGTACCCAAAAAAAGCGGCTTTTGCTATGCACTGGATCATGTTGTGAACTGAAAATCAGGATTCAACCAGTAATTTTATCCAGATGATCACCATTTATGTCCTATTAGCCTTCTCATGTTGTTACAGAGGATGAAGCTTGGTAAACAATTATCTGAGCAACACACTCTATTTAGCGTCACATACTGTAAGGCCAGCAAAGTCCATTACAGCTGTCTAGTGTGTCCTGCCGTTCATCATAGGGCAATATGCCAAATAAGCATAATGATATGATAAGATTTCCTGAATTAGAGAGTTTTTACTATTGGTTATGTTACAAAATCTTTTATCATCTTTTATCATAAAAAAATCTGTGATAGATCTTTCTGAATTGTGGATACCAACACTGGATAAAATATCAGACATTATATTTTACACTTAAATGTCATTATCAAATAGACCCTTGTCTTCTGCTGTAGCGTATACCTGAGAAGTATGCTTTAAGGAAGAAGAATCTCATCCAGAGCTAAAGTGCTGGAGAAATGTACAGTGTGATGAACTATTCTGCTGCTTTGAAATGCACTTATTAACAGAGACATGCAAACAATGGTGTAAGAAAGGAACAGTGGACCACTTAAAATGGGGAAGCTACAGACAGTTGAGTGCTGGTTGGTTTGTACTGAATCCTAGACCTGCTCCTTGTAAAAAAGCTTTCAACAGAACATCAGTCCTCACAACAGCAAAATCAAAGTATCCCCCAAACGCTCTCTAACAAGATCTGCCGGAAACAACAGATTAGCACAATGCCTCCTTCAGTAATCTAATTCATATTTTATTACTACTTAGAATACACAACAGTCATTCAAAATTAGATTAACTTTCTGTATGCTTAGTCATCACTGATGGCATCAGACTTTAACCTGATTATGTGATGTACATGCTTAGTTCACTGAAAGTGCTCTTAGTACTGTTATAATTTTTTAAAACTAAAATTTAAAATTAATCCAGCAAAGTAATAAGAGTATTCAATGGCTGGCAGTACCTTTGCTTTCCACAATATTAAATTGCATTCATTTATGTTAAGAGAATTGTGCCTACTTGTTTCTTACAATGAATAAAGTGGTTCACTTTGCTACTGATTTCACTTCACCTACAAAAGTGGTATTTTTAATTCCATTAGTTGGCTAACAGTTTAGACAGCTAGTATTAAGTTCTTTATATTTTATGTACTCTCTGAGCAAACTGACACATCAAGTCTCTCCGATTACAAAAGTGAAATTAGTGAATTTCACGCATTTAAATGTGGCCTTTACACAGCGGATTTATATTTAAAACCTGGACTTTCTTTGGGGATTTGTTACAAACCACATTCTCAGCTGATACAAAGGCAAACTAACTTCACTGCAACAACTAAGAAAATCTTAACACTAGGGAACTGCTATCTGTCTTTACCTGTGGTTGCAGTCTTTGGTGACTTGGATGTTGTTGTATTTGCTGCATTCTTGGTGTCCTTATCTTTCTCTTCCACTCGAGACTTTACTTCTGGATTAGAGATATTTTTGGTTGCCTTCTCCACAGACTCCTTCTTTTTTGGAGAAGCTGTTTTGGAAATTTTGTCTAAAGATTCTTTTATAGCTGGCTTTGGTGAAGCCACTTGTTTTGATTTACCATCACTTTTTTTAACAGGAGAAGACGACTTGGTCTTAGTACCCTGCTTTTTTGTCTTTGTCTTTTCTTTGAGGTCCTTCTTCAAAGGTTTACCTAAATTCTGATCAACAGGCAGAGCCTCTGGATCAACCATGGAAACATCAGGATGCCTAGGGGAAGGGCTGCGATCCTGCATCGGGACAGGCGGCGGGTCAATGTGTTTGTACGTAATTGTCTTGTCCGTCGGAATGGTTTCCGACTCGTCTTCCGAGTCAATGTTAGCATCTGCAGTGATGGAAGGACATTCCTCAGTCTCTGGAGGAACATCCGAATCAGTCTGAGATGGGGCAGACTCGCTCACGGATGTGGGAGGGGTTTCATCACACTGCCGCCCTTGCTGCTTTCCCCCAGAAGGTGGCTGAGCTCCCCCGGATTGAGTTAGTGGCTTCTCTGGATCTTGAGACTGTTCTTCACTTGCAAACCACTCAAGGGGGTTTGGGTTGATAAATGAGGGTGAAAGTTCAGTTTTGGGATGTTTATATTCGCAAGAGGACACAAGGCATAAGTCAACATCTTGACGGGATTCTGCTAATGATTTTCCTGGACTGAAATGTGCACTTGCTTCATAGGAATAGCTAGTAGTTTCATGTGACCTGGTGGGTCTCCCAGTTGTCTCAAATGAGTAATCTGTGGCTTCAGGTGAACTGGAGGCTTTCCCAGTGGTCTCATAGGAGTAAGACATGGCCTCTGGTGACCTGGTGGTTCTCCCAGTTGTCTCATAGGCGTAGCTAATGGCTTCTGGGGACTTGGTGGTTTTCCCTGTTGTCTCATAGGAGTAATCCATAGTATCGGGTGATCTGGTAGGTTTCCCAATTGTGTCATAGGAATAATCTGTGGCCTCAGGTGATTTGGTGGTTTTCCCAATTGTCTCATAGGAATATTCTGAGGCCTCAGGTGATTTGGTGGTTTTCCCTATTGTCTCATAGGAATAAACTGTGTCCCCAGGTGACCTAGTGGTTTTCCCTGTTGTCTCGTAGGAATAATCCATGGCCCCTGGTGACCTGGTGGTTTTCCCTGTCATCTCATAAGAATAATCTGTGACCTCAGATGACCTCATATTTTTCGCAATTATCTCATAGGAATAATCTGTGGCCTCAGGTGACCTAGTGGTTTTCCCAGTTGTCTCATAGGAATAATCTGTGGCCTGAGGTGATCTAGTACATTTTCCAACTGCCTCATAGGAGTAGCTAATATCCTCTGGTGACCTAGTAGTTTTCTCTGTGGCCTCATAAGAATAACTAAGTTCTTCTGGTGACCTGCTGCTTTTCTCTGAATCTTCTTTTTCTGGGCTGAGTGAAGGTTCTGGACTGTGCTTTGTTAGGGGTTCCTGGTAACCAAATGCTTTGACAGAGGACACTTGCAGTGACAAAGAAGATGTGTGACTAGCTGACACCGCTTCTGTGATGGCAGGAGGTGAATCTGGAAAACTAGGAGAGTACAGAGGAGAAGATTCCCTTGGAGTTAATGGAGATAGGTCAGACTTTGGTGACAGCTTTTCTCCTAGGCTCTGCACCTTTTCTGAGGTAAAAGAAGAATGTAGCGACATATCTCTGGGTGGAACAGCACCTGAAAAAGTTTCCTCTGGCAGTGGTGAAGTTACCTGGGAAGGTGTATGAGCTGAAGAAGTTGAGGATGAAGCTTCAATTTGAGAAACTGAAATAATTTCTGAAATATCTTTCTCCTGAGAGTAAGATGACTGCTCCACAGGGGAAATCTTCCGTGCAAAAGTGGGCTCCTGTATATCTGAAGGGCTATAATCTACTTCTGTTGGTCCATTTTCAGATATATGGTGTATACTAGTGCCTACAGTAGGATATTCTGGAGATTGCCTACTAAAGTCCATTGCTAAAGACTGCTCAGGGGACTCCTGACCAAATTCTACTGACATAGTTGATTGCTCAGGAGATCTGTGATCATGCACCGGTGTTCTTGATTTTGCAGTTTTAGGTGAGAAATCTGGTGGAGAAATTGACATAGGCCTTGGGCACTCTTCCTTAGATGGAGACATTTCTGTTTCCTGAAAAGTTGTTGGTGTTTGTACAACTGACACTGAAAGGGAATCATCAACTTCGGTAGAGTGGGGAGATCCAACTTCAGCATGCAAAGAAGGAGATACATCATCAGTAGTTGGTTCTGGAAATGAACTAGTAGCAACAGATGCTGTAGAGACAGAAGCTACTCCTTCTATATGGGAATAGGTGTCTTCTGCTACCACCTCATCAACAGGAGTTGCAGACTTGTCAGAAACAGTGCCTTCAGAAATTGACATTTTGGTATCTTCTTTTAAAGAACCAAACTGACTGATATCTATTTGAGTAGGTGAGAGGTCACCTGCTAACTTCCGCTCATCCAAAACCAGTGAAGACTGGGAGCTGCTGGGTTCTGTATCCTCCATTTTCCTTTCTAGGCTGAAGCCTTCCTTAATTGCCATAAACTCAATGCTTTTTTCATCTTGTTTTTCTTGGAAAATGCCCACAGAGCTGGCTTCAGAAGCTGGGCTGATCTGAACAGGTGATTTTTCTTTTTCAGGTTTCCCTTCAGAAGGACTTCCGAAACCTCTGGTGGGAGACTTTAAATCAGCACTCAAAAATGTATCATAAGTGGCCTCTGAACCTATCAGTGGTGGACTCCGTAGAGGTGAGAGAACCTTTTCAATAGGAGATTCTGAATCTGGCACAGGCTCATCCATAGGGCTTATTCTGGGTTTTGCAGACTCATCTTTGACTTCACTGAATTCAAAGCTAACAGGAGCTTCTGTTGACTTTTCACTGGTTTCAGAGGGAAGTTGACTGGACTTTTCATCAGTGGGAGACTGATAATAAGGTGTGTGGCCAGCACTACCAGCAGCAGACTGTGAGGGAGATGCTACTTCTAACGTTTTATCTTCAGGGCTTGCACAGTGTTCTTCAGCAACTTCTTGATGTACGTTAGGCAATGTAGCAATGGGGACAGGCTCAGACGAGACCTTGATCTCATTGGGAGTGAGTGAAAAGTTCACACTACGTTCACTCAGTGGTGTTTTGGCAACAGGTGATGGAGGGGACAAACTGTCAGCTGGACTCTTGGTGGGACTATGTTTTCCACCAACATCTTCTTGACAGGGTTCTTTGATTTCTAATTTGGCAGTGCCTTGGATTTCACTTTCTTTTTGCTGGTATACATCTTGGAATGCAGATTTGCAAAATTTGTCTTCCTCTAATGAAGAGGGTGGTGAGATGGTGGAAGCTGAGGCATTATAGTCTTTACCTTCTGTGGCCTCTGTTTTGGATCCTTCAGATAATCCATTAAAAGCATCCGGAAATGGAGAAATTTTAGGTCTGCCAAACTCTTGAGAGTACAGTGATGTCTCATACTTGGTAATGTTCACATACTCCTGAGAGGGTGACTCGCTTTCCTCATTGTTAGTTTCATCACTCATGACATCCCGGGGTGTTGACATTTCATCCATTGGAGTTGGTTCACTGGATATTTCGATGGTAGACTGTGTGTAACCTGAAGTAGCAGTGAATTCCTCAGGTTGATCTTCTCTATTTTCTTCATCAGAAACAGTGGCTTCACTTTCTGAACCACCAGGTAATGTCTCATCATGGATAGAAGATGCTGGTTCAACTGCTGGAGACTGAGGCTCTGAGCGTTTTGTTGGTGTAATTATGAGTAGGCCATATTTATCTTCAACTTCACCAGCTTCTGCAGCTTTGTCTACCACAGCCATCACATAATCTTCTTCAGCTTCTATTTTTTCAGTTTCCTCTTCATCTCTGATGTCTTCTGCTTTGTCTTCCTCATCTTCTTCAGTCTCTTCAGTTTCTGCTTTTTCTATTGCTTCTTCCCTGTCTTCCTCAGCCCGTTCATCTGATGCCTCATAATCTGCCTTTTCAATATACTTTTCATCTTTAATGTTAGCATCTGCTTCAGCCATCATTTCTTCTGAGGTCTCTTCAATTTTTCTTGGTTCCTCCATATATGGTTTTGTGGTGTCCAGTGGTGTCTTTTCTTCTTCATCTTCACCTCGTTCTTCAGCTTCTTCTGTCTCTGCCTTTTCCTCATAATCTCCTGCTTCAGATGATTCCTCCAAGCCAGTTCCCTCATCTTCAAACTTTTCATTGTCATCAACCCTGTGCTTTTCCACAGGTTCCAATTCTTCAGGTGTCTGTTCACACTCACCCTCAACCTCTGTGGTAGTTATGCCTTCATCAGAGGACTCAGCAGGTCCTTCATTATCTAATTTTTCTTTCTGTACTTCAAAGGCCTCTTTTTGTACTGTGCCAGTGAGTTTCAGTTCATCTTCTATAAGTGCAACTTGAGGTTTTGTTTCTTTTTTTGTTTCTACTTCTTCAGCTTTTAATTCCTCAAAATCCTTTGTTAAATCCTCTGGTGAAGACATAAGGGATCTCTCTGCTTCAAGTTCCTTTCCACTGGCTGTAATTTCTGCAGCTGCTACAGCTGCTACTGTTGTGGCAGCGACTCCAACTGCTGCAAGAGCAGCTTGTGCTCCACTGACTTTGACCTCCTTCTTCACAGTCTTAACTTTTCCTTTTTCCTTTGGCTTTCCAGCAGGTACTGCTTCTTTTTTAGCAGGTTCTTCCTTCTTTTGTGGTTTAGGCTTTGCTGCTGGCTTTTTGGCTTCAGTCAAAGGAGCAGCTGTCTTCTTTGTTTCTTTAGGAACCTTTTTGATGTCCTTTTTGGCTTCTTTTTCTTCCTTCTTAATTTCCTTCTTCTCTTCTTTTTTAGCTTCTTTTTTAGCTTCCTTTGGTGGAGCTTCTTTCTTTACTTCCTTCTTAGTTTCCTTCTTCTCTTCCTTTTTCACCTCTTTTTTAACATCTTTCTTGATCTCTTCTTTTTTGGGTTTTTCCTCTTTTTTGATGGGTGTTTTCTCCTCTTTTTTAGAAACCTCTTTCTTTGGTTTTTCTTTTTCTTCTTTCTTTTCTTCAGGTTTTGCTTTGACTTCCTTTTTCACTGGCTTCTCCTTTGACACTTTTGGTTTTACATCTGTAGTTTGTTTTTCAGGAGTTTCAGATTTTACTAATTGTTCTTCTTTACTTGTTATGTCTTTTTCCGCCACTGTAGGTTTGGTCTCCATCTTTGCTGGTTTCTCTTTTTTAACTGGAACTTTTTCTTTGCTTTCCAACTTCTGAGGCTTTTCCTGTGCTGGACTAGGCTTTGCAGGCTCCGGTGTTTCTTCTTTAGATTCTTTTCTGACAGGCTTGCTTGGTGGTGTCCTTGCAGCGGGCTTGAGACTCTCCTTGCTGTCTGTTCGTTGTTTCAACTTTGCTTGTTTCACAGCCGGACTAGCAATGTTCCCTGTTAGGTCTTTTTGTGTAACCATTGGTTGTTTAAGGAAGTCTAAGTGTTTGAGTTTTTCTAGTCCTTCCAGAATATTATATTGGGTGCTGTTTCCAGGAAACAGAACTCGGATTATCTTTTCTGCAGGATTAGCTGGATGCCACACAATCAGGGACGAGACAGAAGTGAAGTAGGATAATGGAATGTCTAGTTCTTGGCCATTTGGTAGCAGGAATTCAGCTTTATCTTTGTTAGTACCACTCCACTGCTGCATAAAATATTGCATTTCTTTGCTGTTTTTGACAGGATTAAGCACATACATCTCAAGTTTGCCAACTCCCATTTTCTGAAATAAAATGATGGGGTCAATGGTATTTCCCACATTTCTGAAAAGAGGTTCTGGTTTCATAGACAATTTGTTTAAATACTGGAGAGTAAAACAAGCTTCTTCTACGCTCCTTTTTACTCTAAAGTTAGGATCCAGGTTCTTCAGGTTCTCAGGTACATTAAGGAATACAACTCCTAAATCAGGTGAGATCAAATTTTTCATCCAGTCACTGTTGGTAGTAGACCCTTGGGACTGTTCCTCTTCTAGTTCGGCTATCTTTCGCTGAAGCATGCTATTGATTCCTGGCAGGTTGTCATCTCCGATGTGAGTGAGGAGGATGGAGTCTACCCTGTCCAAGTGCCGGATAAGTTTCCAAAAGCAAGATTTTCTTTCGGATCCTCCATTGATAAGCATATTGAATCCATTCACTGCAAACAATGCAGAGTCCCCTCTTCCCCCCGGGAAAATGTAACAGCAGGGTTTGGAGAGTTTCAAGAAGCCTCCTGAGGTTGGAGGTTCCAAAATGTCAAAAGGTGATGGCACTTCTACTGATTCTGACAGATACTCTGTGAATTCAGAGAGTCCTTCCATTTCAGGCAATATGGAAGCTGAGTTGAGTTTAATGTTAATAAAGTCTTGCAGGTTGTGTCTGTCAAGGTTGGAATTTTTCCAGTCCCCTTCCTCAGGGCAGAAAAGAGTTAGGCTGGCTTTGTTGGCAGGGTGTGTGGTGCTCAATAATTCACCAATCTAGGGTTGTAAAACAAAACCACAAGAAGATGCATGTAAATTCATTTTTTAATGACACTTAATGTCAGAACATAGTATTTCCTGATCAGATAGATAAAACCTTTTTCATTGGCTTCTGCACTAGTAAGTACCCATCCTAGAAGCTAAAGGAACCTGTTACCACAATTAGTTTCCTACTGTATTTTTTTAAATACAAAGAAGGACCTTATTCCTGGTCCCAAAGGATGACAGTACCCCAAGGTTCCCCCTTCCCTCCTCCACCCTTTATAGGAAAATGGTACAAGCTTTTCTATTGAGAGGGTATGAGGACTATGAGGCTAACGCTGCCAGAGCTGCCACTATCTCTACCGTTGGCTCATGAGTCTCCCTGCTGCCCCAGTCCGTCCAGAGGAGCCATCCAGGGTCAAAGCACATCATCTTAACAGGCAGAGAGTAACTGCAACCCAGAGGAGGCCAGCATCCTCCCAGGGGCAGCCGCCTTCCTCACGCCTTCTCTTATGGGATATATTCCACCACGCTATCGTTATTGCAGTTCTTTCTGCAGGCTGGCTCCTGAAAAGCCATCACTGCTCCCAGATTAGCACGACTGACTGCAGGAGATTTTTCCAGAACACTAAGAAATGAGTTATTGCTTCAGAAATGCAAACAGCTATAAGTTTTGTATTTCTGAGACTACGAGGTATAGGGCTAAAGAAAGAGCCAGAAAAAAAGTGTTAGGGTTAAAAATGCTCTTGTCATTATTTTGATTTTAAACTCATGGACCACAAAAGTTGAAATTTAGAATAACTCCACTAATTTTGACAGTATTTGATAACATGCTAGTACCAAAACCAAAAAGCAGCTGGAATAAAGGCACAGAAAACAAGAAGTTCTATGCCATAGTATGAAGAGCTGTTGTTCTGTTCCAGTCTGAACTAAAACCCAGTATTTTATCATCCCAGATTAGTAGACAAACTAACATGAAAAAGTATGACATATTTTATACCTTCTCCCAGTTTCACAGGTACCTTCATCTGACTTTTTTTTTTACTGACAATTAGGTTAAATGTAGCCCATTTCTGTTCTATTTGCTCTTAACAAAGAGACCACCAAATTATGTAAACTAACTGAGACATAAAATGTCAGTGTAAAATATGCCAGCACATCATCATGCAAAATACCACAACATTCTTTGCAGTCACTCAATTATCAGTTCAAGCTGTACGAACAGTTTTCATAAAGATGATATAGATTATGCTACAGCTGAATAATTTGAAAGTCTTGGGCCACAAGCTGAATCAGCAGAAGAAATGAATATATAAAAAGTTAATGATGTTTGCTTGCATTAGATCTCTTTGGGCCTCCTTGTGTGTATGTCTCACTTCCTGTTTTTTGTGTTACATAATTTATTTTCAGCATTTACCAAAAATAAAACTCAACAGTGTTGAGATGCAGTGACTGTTATCCAAAGAAAAAATACCTAAATAAAGCAGAAAATAAATATTTTCAGTCTTCCTTTGTCAGCCTGAGTATCCAAACCATTTGACAGGAGTATAAATAAATCTCACCCATATGTCAGACATGGCTTTGTCTGTAAAGGAGCAAAGGAAAAAACAAAGCAAAACAAAATAAAAGAAGAAAGAGCTGAAAAGGATGAAAGATAAGGAAAGTAGGAGAACCATTCCTGTTGTTTATTGCAGAAATAAGAAAAGAGGGGCAGCACAGACCACAGCTCTGAAATGGATTTAGGATCTCAAGTGTAGTCCTTATGCTGTGTCTCTGATCAGGGCTGAAAACACATTATTAGGGAGAGGCAAAAGTATCTTCAAAAATGATCAAAAGATCACTTCCTCTGGATGAATAAATCCAAGTCTGTTGCACATGTAGGGAGGTAGCTTGAGTACAGACTGTTTCTCACGTAGGGCCAATTTTCTGTCTAGATAAAAAAATCATATGGTAATACACTGGACTAATGAGTATACTGGGCCAAGGTTTGGGGTTAGTCCTCTCCAGTTTATATTATACCATATTTGGATTTCTGCTTCATACTCCTAAATTCTGACTTTCTTTGCTTCTAAAAGTTGGCATGAATAATGCAGACAGTGTTAAGCCATTGGTAGCGCAGGCCAATGAAAGGTTGGAGAAAAATTATTCCAGACATGGATCATATCTGTTAGGAATAGCAAGTTCAGGAATACCCCAGAAAAAGGCCTCAATGGATTTGCACTTCAAACGGTCACACCAAGGATATCGACAGTTCCACTGCTTACGCTATTTGATAACACAGAGATGTAACCGCTCCTTCTCTTCTCTGGATTCTAAGTCACTCTGGGAGCAAACACCACTTCTAGGCATTGCCTGCAGGGAGTTCTGCAGGCTAGAGATGGATTTCCGAATTAGACTTCAGAAAAGTATCCCCCAAAGGGTATTTACTTATTTGTAAGCACATTCCTTGACCATAGTTAAGGTTTGGTCCAGTGAAGTAAAAATGGGCAGAAGCCAGAAACACTAACTCTACACAGTACTCATCAAACTTTACATGCTTACAGAATCATAGAGTCATTTAGGTTGGAAAAGAAAGACCCTTACGATCATTGAGTCCAACAGTAAACCTAACACTGCCAAGTCCACCAGGGTCAGGACAGCACAGGAATTCCTTCTTCTGATCACCACTTAGAAAACCACTAACCACTTTTATCTAGCCCTTTTTTCTAACCTTTTTTCCAATTTGTAGACCACCTAAAAATTTTCCGGTAATGGGACCCTTTAAAAAATTTTGCACACACAGACTGCAGTATGGCAAATGCGATCTTTCTTTGCTTTTGTGAAATCTTGTGGAAGCAGTGAAAGCCCAAGGCTTCAGAAAAAATAAGCTGGAAGCCAACACTTTCAAAAAGCCATGCCGGCTGGCGGGAGAGCCTGCCGCCAGCCGCAGAGACGAGCCAAGTGAGCCTTACTCATAGCCCATGGGAGTACGCCCACCACTACGGCAATCAACTCGGAGGCTGTAACTCATGGCCAACCACCACCCCTCCACTTTCCAGCCGACAATTTAGCTTCCTAATGGTAATGGTAGGATTTGCCCCCAGTTTAGCATGTAGTGATAAAGTAACTGTGTCACTAATTAGACAGAGATTCAAGGAGCTTGGGTTTGCAGTTCCATAGAAAAGTAACTCTGCGAACTGCCAGTGAGTTTTAGGCATCACGCGTGTTTGAGAGAACAGGAACCCAGCTCTTTCCCCAACCCTACAACCATATGCTGAACAAACAGGCTTTGAGAATAGGATCAAATTGATACAATAAGGTCAAGCTGGAGCTCAGGCAAACTTTGCTTTTTCAGTGCTGAACTTTCAAATCTCACTCCACTGACACGCTCCTAATTAATTCTGGAAACTAAATTCCTAGAGATGCAGCCACATAGTTTATTTATTATACTTTACACAGCAGCCAAATTAAGTGTGACAGCTTGTTTACTTTAGGTTCCTGCCCTATGGGAGCTTTCAGACACAGTACATTAAGCAAGACAGCAAAATAACAACTCATGAAACAAATGGCATTAAATACTGCTATACTTCATACTTATCTTATTGGTACGTAAAAATCACAGGATTTACAGATTTCACTGGCCAAATTTTAACTACTACTATAAAGAAGCCAAGCAGGTAGGTGGTGCAAAAAACTACAGCTATTCCAACAGACAGCCTCTGTCTTATTTAATGTCACCTACTACTTAGCTGCCACTAGGCAAGAACCTGGTGTCAAGTGCGGTTTGACTGCTTTGTATGGGCACCTTAGATAAACAACCTGTATATTTTAAACACAGCACTATCTCCTTCCATTGTCAAAATGATTGACCTTGATTTTCTGGTTCTGGAAGTTACAATTTAATTCCCCAAATTAAAATTTAATTCTTTTGTTAAGCATTTCACATCAAATCTAAAGTAAATTAATAAATGTTTTGAAAGAAACCCTATAATGAAGAGTAAAGAGCATCAGAATCAGGCTGCCGATGCTAATTCTAACAACACAGAGGGACATTTTTAGTCTTCTAAAAACCTTTGCCATCACATGACAATGTATGGAAGACACTTTTCTGAACACACCTCTTGATCCGTGAAGATCTCAATGAAGTTCTGGAAGGAGAAGGACCCTGACTGAAGAATGAGTTCTCCTGTGTTTTCAAAGCACTGTCCAGTTAGCACAAGGAGCTTGTGTCTTGCAGCGTCTGTGATCATTAAGCGCACCTAGAGTGAAGGAGAGAAATACATCAATAATGGGAGTTACCATGTGTTTCTACATTCCACTGAGAACATGCAGTTTATCCCTCCTAATTTAAAACATATTTTGTACCAGAGTCTCCCAGGACTCAAGTTATAGACTCAAACATTATCAAGTTATAGTGCTGTTTACAAAAGACAACGAGAAAGGTGCAAAAGGGAAAAAAGGAGGGACAAGAAGCACTTAGAGAGAAGGTCTGATGAATAAACCAAACTAATGACATGGAAAAAACAGCAAGGAGCAGAACAGAACAAAATTTGAATGAAAAAATAATATTTTCAATGAACAAACATACTCCTTGTATAACTCTTGGTGAATTTTAATACTGTAACAGGACAGCCTTGGCAAACTGTGTCCCATGTGCTAATGAGGGACAACTGCATGTGTCAGACTCAGTTTTTGGAAGTCTGCTCTTCTTTTTGCAGAGTACAGCATTACTTGCCATTCAGCTGCAAAAACATCATTGAAAAGTAACAGCCACAAATCACGCATAAAAGTGTCATATTTAGACTGTCATTCTGTTGTAACCTGAATCATCTGGAAAGTTAAGGGATGATTCTGCTTCACCATAATCATAAACTTGAACTTCAAGCACGTGGAGGCAGTCACATGCACCATTTACATCTCACGATGTCACTGTGGACACTCTAAGTTTTTAAAGTGTGCCAACTCAAGACCTTTTTCAATATACAGTAGTAAATTAAGTGGATGCCTGATGGCACAAATGAGCTTGTTACTGAGAAATAACCTTCTTCTGCATTTTGAAATACTCTTAACTACTTTAAAGCAGGTGCTTGTTACTTTACTTGCCCCTCACTAGAGCTACTAGTAATTCCTGTTTCCCCCGCAGGGGGAGATTTACTTGCATGCTATGAGAAATCCATATATTCAGTATACTTCTGTTGGCTGAATTCAACTTAAATTTAAGAACAAAACTAAACAAATCCTGTATAAGATTCTGTACTGTTGAGTAAATTTTTGCAAACACTTCAGAAGTCTTGTCCAACACTGAAAAATCAATTCAGCCTATGATGAGGTATGAATTTCAAGTGCACTAATTCCTCTGTTTAAGGAGGAACTAAGTTAAACCAGAATAGTGATTCCAGAAACAAGGCTATCTACATATTAAACTAAATGAGCAGAGTCCATCTGGAACAACTCCCCATGATATTGCATCCAAGCTCCATCTCCATGGAGATGACATAATCACCTCAGCTCTCCTAGCAAGCTATTCTTTCAAATTTTTATATTGATTGTTCTAAATAATTCTTGCTCATGCCAGGGAGGCTGAGCCAGGAAGGCTCGACCTGAATCTCTGCTCGTGTGTTCAGTACAAGTAGAAAAGAGGCACTGAAGAGTATGTATCTGAAAGAAGATCCCAACTCCACCACATTTTCATTGTTATTTTATTAAATAAGTGACCCTGATGATGAGCAGCAGAAAGTGCCTTTAATTAAACGCAGGACTAATGCTGCTCTGTCATTAATTGCACTAAATAATTATAAATTCAGCAATATCTTTGCCAGATCGAGTGTATCTATTTCTATTTCAGACAAAAATATAGATAAGTGCAGCTGGCTGTCTGATCTGTGTTGCTCAAATCTTGTCTATTTTAGCTGTATTAAAAACGTAAAAGAACTGGCTTCCTCTTCTATGTTTTCTCTAATTGCTGGCAGCAGTGCTGGGCAGTCTGCCAACTTATGTGTAAACTCACCAGGTTTTCCAACAGCAAAATTATTTTGTGACTTGTGAATCACTGATATGTGACTGTCACATAATTCCCCTTCAACCTATTTTATTAATTGATGATGAAATATGTTCTGCAGAGCTAGCAAACTATGGCAAGAAAAAAAGCAAATAAATGCTTGTAGATTACAGAGCACAATGTATAATACACGTGGAAGACCTTCAAGAGACACATAAATTCTGTGTCTGGGTATAACCAAGGCTTCCTGACGGACTACCAGAAATTCGTCCCCTGATTTCAGGACCATTCCATTTCAGAAGAAATACTGCAAGGTGATGATTCTGTTCAGCTTTACCCTTAGTTGAAGCCCCAAATTGTTTGAAGGACATGAATAGCAAGATGCAGCCGCACTCAAAATGGAGGTAAAGATGGAGTGTGAACAGAGGCAGGAGCGTCAGCAGATCAGTGGTTTCCCAGATTTACGGTACAGTCGCAGGAGTGTTAGAGCAATGGAGTGGGGTCTTCTTAAGAAGGAAGTAAGTGCTCACGGGGGTTTCAGAAACTTGTTTTCTTTGGGCAACTACAGTCTCTCTCCCTTTGGGCCTCTCTCTTCTGGGAGGCATTTGACATAACGTGACAGGAGCTTTGGGCAGAACCATGCTCAGACTATCACCAGTATGGCTATTACCAGCCAGATTAGCAGGAATTTCTTTTAATAACATTTTCCTTTGTTTTCCCTGAATGGATAGATTCAAGTTCCTCTTCTGGTGAAGTCAGAGTTCCATGGTATATCACTGTCTCCCCAGATGCAACTTGGAAATCTCTTGATATATGAAACTAAGTTTTCTATTTGCCATAATGGGCAGAGCATGTCTATTCCAACCACCGATTTAATTCTCCTGCCTCTTTCTTATTGTCTTTTTCTGGCTTGTGTCCAGTCAGAGTCTTGCTTAGTCAGGCAAGGTAAATCTCAGCTTGTAACTTCTGGCTGTGACCAGTTTGGCAAGATGAAAGCGAAGAAAAGATTGCCTCCCACAGTCTAGCAAGAGGAAATTAACAGTAACCTAGCCAAACATCTTCCAGAGCCAAAGGAGTAAAGCCAGGGTTCAGAAGTCATTAATGGGCCTCAGACCGTGTTCTTCCACATGGTCATCCATCAAAGGTATGATGAGCAACAGTGACAGAAATGGCATTTCCCTACTTTTGGCAGTTCCTTCAGCTCTTCACCCCCTCCACACACACCCACACACACTTTATATAGCGTTTGACTCTGAATGTCTGAGTGTATTAAGAGCTCCTATGCAGCTGATCCCCTTGCTCCTTACCAAGTACCTCTAATGCCTTGTGAGAGATTTTCACGCATAGTTTTTTAGTGAATGAGCTGCCATTAACTAAGGTGACTTACTTATTTAAACTTCTACAACTTCAGAAATTTAATTTGTTTCAGAGTCCTTCCTCCAGTTTGTGTTTAATATCACTTAAGGTTGGTAATGAAATAGGTTTTTCACTATGTACTACAGTGTGAAGCTGTAGCAGCTTCATTTCCCAACAGAAATGGTACTATGTCAGTGCTTCCCAGCACAGGCTAGCAATGCAATTATCCCTGTTTTTTCAACTTTCAGTCTCACTAGCTGAATTTGTCAATTTTGTCTTTGAGCTACACGCTCAGTTCTTTGACTCTACTCTGGTGAGTTCATGAGGAACTGGCAGTCCTCTTCTGGGGCACTCTCCAGAGTCCACTGATCATGTCACATGCTTTTTGAAGAACAGAGTCACAATCGCATAGCTGGTAATTCTTCTCAAAGACCTAAATTTGTCTCAGGGCACCTTCAGGCACTTTTTTCATGTGTAAAATAGGCATCCAGAGCTACCAAACAATGGAGGAGCAGAAGAAAGCCAGATGCAGTTTCACCACAGCTGCCTCCCCTTCATCAAGAGGGAATTTGGTGCATTATGAGAAAAGGAGTGCTGGGATCAGACGTGTGTTTCTGTCCTATGCCTCTGATGTTTTATCAGGAGTCTGGGAAACCAGGGAGAGAATCAAGGGATGCCTGATGTTTTTCACGATATTTGCTCTGAACATGTCTTTTCATCCACAGTTAGGACCTGCTCTTAATCTGCTAAGACTCTGAAAGACAGTATTGGGGTTTGTCAGTCACTATGCTGGAAGGCAGTGACTGATATTCAAGAATCATCTCTACATCTCTTTCACTGCTTTCATCCTGTCCACTTAATGGAGCTTTTATGACACATCCAATGAAGTATTTCTGACTTACCTCAGTACTAACTGCTTCATCTGAGGGATTGATCAGGACTACAGTTTCTAAGACATCACTTCTGTGGTGAAGAATCTTCTGACCTGCAACCACAGAGAGAAAAAAAAGAAAAGAAATTAAATTCAACCAGTATGGTTTAAACCAGCACTTTCCATGAGCTTGTTCTGCGTCCCACTGTGCGACACCTCTCTGGTCACCCAGCGCGCACCGGCCGCAGCAACTGCTGTGCTGCTCATCTCTTCAGAAACACCCATGGCACGTGGTCCTGTGGGCCAGAAACACTGCTCCAGAAAATTCAAGGTAATGAAAACAAACTGGCAACAGCACCATGTCCTGTCCCCCACCCCCGGCTGGAGGAGTCCCTGTAACTCACCTTGGTCTCACAGAGCTGGTGCAGATCAGGGACTGGAGTAACCGTCACCAGCTGAGCATCTGGCCTTATATTTTCATGGATGTATCTACACCACAGATACAGGTGAGATTACACAGTCCTGTAACATGTCCAGGTGGTTTTAAATGAGCTTTGCCAGGAACTATTAGTTGCTTAGCCGCAGCAGCAGGGAAGTCAGCACGGGCTGCAAACTTCCCCTGCAAGAACCAAAGTGAATACTTGGGCTGTACACCAGCGCTGCCCACCATAGCTAACAAGCACAATTTGTGAGACAAGCAAAGGAGCCCAGGGGTGTCCCCGCTGCCCACTACCACCAGCACCATCTTGTGTGCTCCCTGTTACATACCATGGGAGCGCTCCCTAGCCAGGCAGCGCTCCACGCAGACCCCAGGTCCAGCCCCGCCTGATGAAACAGGTGAAAGCTGGGACCACCCTGAACTCCCCTTTCAGCCTTCCGCTAATATTGATTAACACTGGGACACTGCGAGAAATTCCCTACGGGGATAGTCAGACACTTGCCGCGCTGCCCTGCTTCATCTTCCTCCTGCTCACAACAACCGTAGCAAGCAATGTTAGGCACAAGAGTGAATGGGCATACAAATAACAGCAAGCTCCTGAATGAATAATGTCTCGGCAAGTTTGGAGCAGCCTCGCATCCTGCTGGCTTTCGTACTTAGTAGTTAATCTGTCTCCGTATTTAATAGTGATATTCATCTGACTGGGAGTGGATGCCAGAAAAACACAACAGGACTCTGACATGTTTTTTTTCTTATGTTAATTGGCAAGTTCTTATCAGGGTCTCTTTCTGTGAGAACTGCAGTGAGATTAATTAGCAG
>NW_009201754.1:0-378 GCF_000690835.1 Fulmarus glacialis | reverse complement strand
CTTAACAGGGTCTCTTTCGGTGAGAACTGCAGGGAGATTAATTAGCAGCCGTATTGTCATTCAGAAATCCAGACTGGTAATTAGTCCAAAAAAACAGAAGAGCTGTCCCTTCCAAGCAAACTGCTCGGTGCAATATTAATCAATTAAAATAATTGCGCTTAAAAGGAAGTACGAGGGACACAGAACAAGTCACTTATTCGCCAACTTACAAAAACTCCCTTGTAAAGAGACACAAAACAGCGAGGCCGGCAACGGCCAGGCTGAAGGGAGTGCTGCATTCCCGAGAGCACCGGGCGGCAGCGGGAGCAGCGGACGCGGGCAAGCGAGCAGCCCGTCCTCCCCTCCGCTCCCCTCCTTTCCCTTCCCTTCCCTTCCCTT
>NW_009201753.1:301-10428 GCF_000690835.1 Fulmarus glacialis | reverse complement strand
TAAAAATATAAAATTATATAAAAATACAATTTTTTATTTTCAAAAGTTCTTGATAGTGAAACCTGGGACTGCTCATGGGACAAGAGGAAAAGTTTTATCATGGATTAAGCCTTGGTTAATTGGAAAGAGACAGAAAAAACAGAAATTAATTCATCAGTTTGCATCATCTCCAGTGGTAAGCGTGTTCATTAACACGTTATTTACTATACATTTATTCCTGTAAAGGGTCAAGCAGATACTGAAATTTGCAGAGAACGTAGAATTGTATGAGCTGTAATGTCAAGATAGTACGTGAGTGGAGAAAACAAATTAAATTCAATGTTAAAGGATGAACTAACATATGCTAGGAGCAATATTTTAAGCAACCCACAAACAATGGATGGTTATAATGGTTATAATTACCTATAGTGACTCAGCTGAAAAAAAAACAGTGTTATATTTCTGGCTAGTAGCATGTAAAGCTTTGCAAAATCCTGTAGCATTCAATAAAACCCCAAACAACAAAAGAACAAATATCTCTAGAGAAGTAATGCAATATACACACGCGCACACATACACACACATATATATGTGTGTATATATATATATATGTTAAAAACCCCAACAACTTACAATGTTCTTCAATGTCGTACTTCCCCCAGCACATGAACTTCAGTACTGATTATCCCATCTTGAAAACGATAGAGCACAAACAGAAGGGGATTAGAAGTGAAGGTTGCATATTGAAACATTTTTCTTTAAGGAGACATGATAAAGATTCTTAGTACGAGGGCATACAATGAAACCATGCAGAACGACAGATATCACACAGGCAGAGCAGCATTTCCAAATATTCTTATGCGACTTTAACCTTTTAAGTTTTATTTTCAAGTGTCGAAGGAATTTTAAATGCAAGATTTAAGACCGCTAATTTTCTTTTGGTCCTCTGGCAAATTATACACAAGAAATCAGGTGTTCTTGTCTAGAAAGAACATAGAAAGGTTCATTGACATTGAAAGACAACAAAATGAAAACACACAGAGACACTTATATAAATAATCTACATTTACATACGTGTGCGTGGAAACAAAATGCATAATTGACTTATGTAATTCAGTGCATTAAAATTTCCTAATAGAAGAGTAGGAATATACATAAAAGAACAGGATAAAACCAGTAAGATGTAATTATAGATAATGATATTTGTCACAGTTACCGTAAGAAAGGAAAAATGTTGCGTGTCAACCTTGTAATCTATTTAGTGGTGAGCTTGCACAAGCAAGCCGAATCCTCTGGCAAGTAATATGGGCAGAAACTCAGCAGATGACAAAATCATGTACATTCAGGGAAGGACAAAAGGCACCTTCCTTCCTCCTGAGCAAAACAGCTTGTTTTCCCTCAGAGGTCACTACCGGAAATTCCTTCTCTCTCAACTGACACACTATTTTACATGGAAGACATCGGTTGCAAAAGGTGTTATCAGGAGTCTGTCACTACACAACATCAAACATGGCGAGGATTTCTTTTTGGTAACAAGACCTCAGATTGCTAAGACTCATGGAAAATATAACTGGAAAATTAATGTTTAAGGGTTGGAAATTGACTGATTATGTTGGATTAGAAAACGAAATATAAAAACCCAAAGCATTGCAGGTTAGCCATCAGGGCTGGACATCAGAGCTTATTTAGTTCAGTCAGAAAGACTGCCTAGGTAGAAACCCATTTTTTGCTGGTTATCTCAGACTGATTAGGACAGGTACACTGCTCAGTTGGGTGGTATGAAGAACAGAAATTTAGAAAATGCAGGGCAAAGATATCTTGATGAAATAAGAAAGAAACACAAATGAGGCAAAGCAAACCATGATTTTACACATGGCTACTGGGCATCCTTGGCTGTTCATTAGTGAGGGTGAGGTATCAGCAGAATAAATACCGTCCTTTATGGGGAACTTACTATGCAACTATTTCTTGCTGATGGAAAATGAGAGTGAAAAAAATCTTATGATGATGATCTGATCTAATACTGTAATTTTTACTTTCACATTATTAAAAGGGAAATTATAATCCTCTAATACAAGTCCTTGCTCTAAAATTCCAAAATGTAATAAAGTACCTCCCAATTTAAAACTTTAACATATCTATAAAATAATTTAGTATCTATTCTAATGTAATATTAGAATATTTAGTACCTATTTTAATTTAATATTAGAATATATGGACATAACTTTGACCAGTTTTATACATATGAAAGGTTTAGAATCTTCTAAAATCTTTAACAATTAGTTAAGGGAATATTAGAAGATGAAAGGGGAACATGAGGTGAAAATACTAGTGTTATGCATATCAGTACAGGAAAAGCGTGTTACATGCAAATTTGGTGCTAAATAACATGAGTTAACATGTTATTCCACAAACCTGACTCACAGAGACTTATTTTAAAACAATTAAAATTGTATACTTAAAAATCACATTGATCAGAGTATTCAAGGACAGAAAGAACCAGGTATATCACAGGCCCTCATATTTGCCTCAGACTTAAATTTAAATGTATTATTTGGTGAAGGCATAATCTTCACCTGATTAAAAGACAGATCCAGATTTTATCTGAGTACCTGAAGGAATGCAGAATTTATTCTTGTTTTTGGGAGTTTGTTCTTGGAGTTGATCTCATCATGAAAAATACATATTGTATTTACATTTTAACGAGTTCTGGTGGCAATCTCCAGAAAGACAGACTACGAAGTCTTTCTCCATTAGACTGAAAAATTCACTAGTATCTGATATTTTCCTCTCTTACCAGCTAATCAATCTCCTTAAATACTCAGTATTAGACATTTTCTCCAGTTTCCAAGTACTTAGGGCTCTTTTCTATAAGTTTTCCACTTTTCAGCTTCATTTTATTGTGTGGGCATAAGGAGCTGATATAACATTCTTTTACCAGTTTTACCTATACTATACATGTGGACAATTTAATCTCTGTTCTCCTAACCACTACTTATTTCTACATATAACAAATAAAGAGAAAAACCCTTTTAAATGCAGCTTGGTAGTGTGTGTATGTGTGTATGATAGTGACTTAACTATCTACTTTATGACCTTTTAATTATTTTCAGAATAATTATTTTCAAGGGTACAATCCCAATTTTGAAAGTGTCGCTTATGTATCTAATTTCTAAGCATACAACTATCCAGGCAGCTGTACAAAAGCACTTACTTTTATCAGCCAAACTTTTAACATTCTCAAAGAAAGCATTCACATCTGTTTGACAAGACTTTATCTTCCAAAACCCTTCTGCCTTGAATTCTAGCAATAACGCTCTGTATTCAAAGCTTTTGAACTGTTATGTATAGAAACCCACCTCACCATTCTATTAGCTTCTCTTTTACAACATGGGTCACGTTGCTTGGGTTTCTATTTTTTTTTTTAACCTTTAATATTACATTCACTGCTTCCAGGAGTTTCTAGAGTATTCCAAGATTCCTCTAAAATGAATACAGTATATATCTGCTTCTGAATTCAGTTCATCTGAATCAGCTGCTTTCAAATATTCATCATAAAAATACTGCTTAATTCTTTCCTTAGAAAGTAATTGCTTGGAAAATACTTCACCATCATTATGGAATATGAGTGCGCTCTCCTACTTCTTTCCAGAAACAGAAAAAAAATAGATATTGAACACTTTCTTTTTTTCTGTCATTACTAGCAATTTGATTTTCTTAAACTTTTAATGGTGCCATTTATATATATAAGGAGATACTCCTTTTTCCCTTTAATATAATGTAAAACATACTCTATTGTCCTTAGCTAAGCCAAGGATTGGTCTCACTTCCACTGTACTTCATAGCTTCTAGTTCATATCAAATTATACTTGCCTTCCCACTTTTTACACAGTGATATTATACACATTTTTTTTTCTAACTGGTGTCCTCATATTGTCACCAAAGAAAGTTGGGTTTTTAGAAGTTGCTTTTCTCAGTGATGATACAGTGGCTATTTGGCTAGCTACTAAACTTCCTCTTCTTTAATTTACCTTTCAGTCACAATCTCATATCTACTTGCACTTTTATCTCCAAAGAATGTCATGCAGAACACGTTTAACTTTGAGAAATTAGCCTCTTTGAGGTATCAGTTCTCCACATTATTGCTAAGGACCTTCCTCTGTTTACCAACAGTAAGTACGATCAACTTAAAACCACTGGTCCCTAGGCAACTGTAAACTTCCATTACAATGATTAATTCATCTTTATCTAGCCCAATAAAGTCCAAAGTGGAATGAGTGGAATGAGTGCATATAGCTAGAGTATCCAGCAATACATCTCCCAAATTGAATTCCCAAATAGCAATTCCATTTTTCTTAGGAAGGAAAGAAGGCAATTTAAAAAAAAAAAAAAAAAAAAAAAAAAATTAGGTTTAGAAGAGTAAATATTCTAACCATCTTTTTTCCCCACAGCTACAAACGAATTGTCTAAATATCAAATTTCTGGTAAAAAAAATGAGTGTGTGCATAAATGTTTGCAGACTAGGAAGTCCATGAGCAGAGAAGGGATTACTAGGAATTGAAAACCAAAGTGGTTTTAAATATCAACATTATGAACACTTCAGAATGGAGTTCCTCTCTGTGGCAATCTAGTTTTTTAAAATTTTTAAAATTTCACTATATACATGGGTCACGTGTATACATATAATTTTGTAAACAGTTAATTTTAGCAGCTATTTGGCTGCGTACACTGGAGCAACATAGACCACAAGTTTGCAAAACGTATTAGTTTCAGATCAAGAGTGCAGAATGTAAAAAAGTGTAACAAGTGTAACATTGGCTTCCTTGATACGAAGCCAATAGGTATAATAATTTCAGAAGGCAAAACAAAATAAACTAAAATGAAAATTGTAACATCTTTTGGAAAAGCGGTAGAGAATGAAACATTTTCTTTTCCACCTATAAATGTCAAATATCTATCTTTATACCAAAATTCCCGTTGTGAAATGTATTACTTCAGACAAGTGATTTTAACAGTTAAGCTCTCTTTCAGTTAATTTGTTCAGATATCTATTCCAGACATCTCTATTCTATATGAGCTTTCATCTTTAAATTTTGCTTGTTACATCAGTTACTATTACAGTGACAGTTTCCATTGCAACTTCTTGATTTCATAAGTTCATAATCCTGTGAAGCCTTGAAGCTAACTTTTTCTAAATGTGGGGTTTTTTTCTGAAGTGTGTATATTATAAAACACTCAATAGGACTATTACAATGAAATAGCATAATTTATTCCAGTATGAGTTGTAGAAGAGGTTCCAAAACCGTGTAAGAGCAGCCAGATTGGACCAAATCAAAGACGCCTCTCACCCAATACCCCTCCTTGTCAAAAAGCTGTTTGCCATGTAAGGTGATGTCTAAGTGTAGGCAAGCATATAGTGATGATTTCCTTGAAAACTCTCCCAACATCTGGCACTACATGGCTCAAACCAGAGCTTGAGTCAAACATGTTGTCTATGGTTTTTTTCACTGTATTCTTCTTCCTAAGAACATTTAAGCGCAGTTAAACTGTCAGCATTCACCATGTCCTATCGTATTGTACTGACTAACCTGGAAATTATAGCAAATACCTTTCACTTTCGGTTATTTCCCTATTCCAGGGAATTAGAAAGGTTATCTTCATCTTCTCTTTGACCTTTCTATTAAGTAATCTTTCCAGGTGCAAGACGTTTTTTGTATCTTGCTTAATAGGGTGTATACTTTTATGTCAATATTTACATGGCCAGCAGGAAGTATCTGAGTGCTGAATAAAAAATACCACTAGGAGAAGATATGATTATTCTGAACATTTATGGTACCAAATATCTTTAAATGTATGGTGGAAAAGGCTCAACTGGCAAGACGCAGTATAAACATCTGCCCGTTATGCATGACTGCCCAATCAGAGGCAAGTCATGACAGAAATTGCTTAATACACTTGATTGCCACTAAAATGTGTCTCTAAAAAAAAGGAAAAAAAAAAAAGGAAAAACCAAGACGTTCTATTACAGAGAGGATTATAAGCAATGATTCACTCCAAATCAGAAAAAGCACACTACTCAGGATCAGCAGAACATTTCTAATGCAGCTCACATCAGTTTCAACTTCAGCACTTCAGACATGTTTTGCAGCAGTAAGCCACCCATCCACATGCTCATACACACATCACTTTGGAAGATTTTTGGTTCAGCTCTATAGCTCTGACCCGAGCAGGGCTCTTCTCTGGACAAATGCCAGAGAATCGTGATAATTACAACATATCGCCGCAGTGAATGGTATTCAAGCACCCATATACAAAAAAGTACTCTTTTCAGCTCCCTTTATGACATAAAAATTTACCAGGGCATCTGACGCAGATTAAGAAACTCTTCCTGGCTGCTGAGGGACACAGGTGACATGGGGCCATATGTGAATGTTTTAGAGTTAAGTAATGATAAAAGCCGATGGGACATCCCTATCTTTCATAGAATAGAATCATAGAATATCTCAAGTTGGAAGGGACCCATAAGGATCATCAAATCCAACTCCCGGCTCCTCGCAGGACTACCTAAAACTAAATTATATGACTAAGAGCATCATCCAGATGCTCTTTGAACTTTGACAGGCTTGGTGCTGTGACCACTACCCTGGGAAGCCTGTTCCAGCGCCCGACTGCCCTCTCAGTGAAGAACCTTTTCCGAACGTCCAACCTGAACTCCCCCTGACACAGCTTCATTCCATTTCCTCGTGTCCTATCACTGGTCACCAGAGAGAGGAGATCAGCACCTCCCTCTCCACTGCCCCCCTTGAGGAAGTTGCAGACTGCAATGAGGTCAGAAGGTGCAGATCATCTTAGTTACCCGAATAGAAAAGGGCTGTAAACAACTCCCACTACCAAAGGCAGCTGCTCTTTCTCTTTTATCTGGAAGCCATTGACCTCACCTGTGGTTGTCTATCTCCTTAGAATAACTCATTTTCCCCTGACCAAACAGGAAAAGTAAGTGGTGGTCAGACCCAGAACTTATTATTCAAATGTGTTCATATCACCTCAACTTAAAGGCTTAACTTACAGGGAAGCAAATCATCTTCCTCCAACACAGTAGCCTGAGAGTATCAATATTTTCTTAAAAGGCTACAGATTTTCTTTCTCTTTTCCAGTCTTTATGATGGTTTTTCCCTCTTCCAGATCTGTTTACTGACATGCATTTCTTTTAAAATCTGCAACATCAGCACATTTTCCTAATCAGTTATATAAATTCATCTTTGTTTACAGAAACTGGAGAACTGAAGGCCAAAGACTGAATTCTCTCGTAGCCCTTGGGCAGGCTAAGGTAAATGCAACGCTTTGCTTATGGGGTCTGAAAAAGGGAGAATTCCTACCTTTTCTTGCCTTTGAAATGCTCACAGAAGTAAAATATTCCAAATCCTGGCTAGCTGAAAAACCTATTCATTAAATCTTTATAAGACTGTAATAATTAGGTAAGATTTCATAACATATTAAATGTTATCCACCCATAAATTCAACATGCACTCATGTAGAATTCTTGATTCTTTATAACATAGGCCAGCATACGATTTCTGACACAGTTTTAAAACTCAAACTGTCCAATATATTCTTGCTAGTTTACTCACAGCTTTGCCTGACATATTTATAAATTGTGATCAAAAGCATTTCAGCTACCTGAAAAGAAATTGAAAAAGGAGTGGAAACTTGCCTGTTCAGCTGTGGAAGAAAAATCCATCTTTTTTGTAAAAAGCCTCCTGCACAGATAAAATGGCTGAGGGTAAAAAACAGTGTTTGTTTTGGAGAAACTTCTTACTGATGAGCTGTCTCTCTTGATATTTAAACAGAACTTGCTCAGATTTGACTGATTAGAATATTTGAAAATATTAACACATATGTTTAATTTTCTGCTGAGATCATTAGATGCATTTCTCAAGCACAACATACTGCACAGGATATGTATCAGCAGCTACATGTAATATTAGCAGCTCTTTAAGCCCTTAGAAGTAGGATTTTAAGAGTCCAGACTGAAAACAGGCCATTATATTAGAATAAACAAAGCTGGTTTTAAGGTTGTATCAGTGTTGGTGGGTTGCAGTGAGAGCTGCATTTTTTTTTATTTAGCAATCTCAATTTGAAACACTTTAAAACACCAAAATGCCAAGTGTAAGATCACAGGGATTTAAATGATGAAAGAAGCCAAATGAAGGCAAGTAAACAACACAAGATGAAATTTTAGAAAACATAGCTTTGCTTTCTCTTTTTCTTTTCTGTTTTTATGCCTTTTTTTCTCCTGGTTTTCTTAATTTTAGCTATTTATTCCTAGCCTTTCTGTATATTTCTCAGCTATGACTCCAGAACACTAAATAATATTCTGCTTGCATAACTCAGGTGAACAGTCAACATATTAAGTAGCCACTAAATTAATTATTAGTTTGACTTTGTCAAGTCAAAGTCCTGTTGAGGTAGATCCACCTGCCTAAGGAATTCATTTTGATGGAACCAGATATAATATGCTAGCATATCATCAGTCTTTGCTGTTTTTAGATAGTGCTTCCTTTTTTTAGAACCCATATAAAAACAAGAGTCTCAGTTTACCCATAAATAAATTGTTTTTTAAGATCAGTGAAACAGTTGAAATTTCTAGTAGTGTATTACAGCGTGTCAAATTAAATTTAACTGAAATCACTGAGGGTCTTTTCACTGACTTTGACAAGTGTTCTTATGGGCCCATCGTTAGTAAAGTAGTATCTTTGTTAACTTCCCATATTTTGAAAATATAGTAGTTTATTTCAGTGAAAGACACTCTGTGCTCTTCTGAACAAATACTTGCTGAACACTGAGAATTTACAGATTAAAATAACAGTCAACTTTTTAAATACTGCTCACTAAATGTTACCTCAAGTCAGTGGCATTCTTTCAGGCATGGAACGCATCTGTCATTTGCATTTCATTGACCTCGAAGCTTACTGGTTAGAGATGAAACTTCACCAAAGCAAGCTTTTTAAAATATTCAAACAGATTTTTTAAAGTGCATTACACTTTTTAATTTCCTATTGTTCTTCTTCCACTGAGAAAGCACTGTCTGAACCCAAAGGGATTTCCACATCTAGCTTTCATGCTTTTTGTTGCTACATGGCAGTGACCGCTAGATTGGCAAATAGAGTAATTGCCTTTGAGAGATTTCTTTAAGGATGTTAAGAGCATGAACTTCATTCTTTTTAAGTAGCTTCTTAAATAAATGCTTCAAAACAAAGTCAACTATTGATCCAATTCTTTGAATAAAAAGTTCTCCCCATTTGACAATAGGATTTACTACTGAAGACAAGATGTACATTAATCTTTCTAGTTTATTGTCTTCAGCTGACAAAGGTAGAATTACAGAGTTGCTGCACAAAGAAAGATTTGTACCCTCTGTTTGAAATGACAAATCTACATAAATTCATTGACCGACTTTGGATAAAAACAATCTTTACATCTCTACGTCTTGTCACCTGAAGAGAAATAGGGATATAATTTATGCTTTATTGCCTGGCAATATTGTTGAGTAACTGTTTATTCTCTAAGCACATTTGTGATTTCCTTGTTTGTTTATTGTAGCGCTGTATTTTTTTTCTCTGGAAGTGAAAAAGAACGTCCAGAATATCTATTTACTGCCACAGGAAAAGGGTGGGAATTTTATCCAGGAAAAAACCCAACCAAACAAAAAACACCTCCCAACCCCCCTATCAGAGTATCTGGAAGAGTTTGTACCAACTTTGCAGATCTTACGCTTCTGTCTGCTATCACTGGGACATCTAATTTGAACCCTAATTTCTAAAGGGGGAGGGATGACAGAGAAGACAAGAATATCAATATTCTGTCTGTCACGTGCGTGTACAGTGGGATAAAAACAGCCACTGTGGGACAGAAACGTTTTTTTCCACTGACAGCTGCAATGAAAAGCTGAGCTAGGACAGATACTGCAGGAACAGTGAAGGGAATCCTTCATACAGTCTCAGCTCCGCAGCTTTTAACTTATGTTCCCTTTCCTTGCGATAATCGCAGTGGTGTACTTGGCCCTAAGGAACGGACAGGTGAGACCTACGGTGTTGCTCGATTTGCAGGCGGATTTGGGGGATGGGGGAGGAAAAGGGCAATAAAACCAG
>NW_009201753.1:0-270 GCF_000690835.1 Fulmarus glacialis | reverse complement strand
GGAAAGCTTCCCCCAGCCGATAAGACAGAGGTGAAATAAAGCTTGCTCTGCACCGGTCACGCATAAGCTACAGCAAAACGTAAAAGCGATGCACACAAAGTACACTGCGGCTAGCTTGAAAACAAGCTTCGTGCAACGTTACCGAGATACACGTACGTAAACACACATACAGGCGCACTTACATACACACGAGCGTGCCCGTATGCGCCCACGGCGAGAGGCATACCCTCCTGTGCACGCCCGCCCGCTCCCGCCCGGGGCTGCCGGCCG
>NW_009201752.1:0-4254 GCF_000690835.1 Fulmarus glacialis | reverse complement strand
ATACTAAAATATACTAATAATATACTGCTATATTCTGTGACTTGCCAGTAAGATTTTTGTCGCATCTGTTCGTGAAAAATTCACAATTCAATAATGCCACCCTTGGCGTGAAATTGAAGTTATATAGTTCCGGTTTTGTAAGGGAAGGGAGTTCCTTATGAATTTGGGTCAGCTGATGATGGATGAGAACTTTTAACGTACAACATAGGAAAATAGCATTAGCTAGTGGTATGTCGCTTGGCCTCTTCTCCTTGGACACTCATATACGTCAATTTAGTTGTATATTACATTACTTTATTACAGTCACTGTTTGGAATATTTCAATACTGTCACATAGTTAATCAAGATTTATAAAATAAACATGTCTAGTAAATCTACCCATAGGGAGGAAAGACAGCCTTGCCATTAGGCTTCAGGAGTCAGAAGCCTCGGAGTCTTATTCTCACTTCTGACACATCTCACACATGATACTAAAGAAGTCATTTAAGTTCCAAGGCCTGTTCTACTTCACCTCTACAGAAGCCTGATTAGTACGGCTCTAATTCTAAAGTTTAATAGTACAGTGTACTTTTTTACTTTTTTTTTTTTTTAAATCTAACTTAAAATACGTCTGATAACATCGGATTTGCTCCATTTGCAAGTAAAAAGAATTTATTCCTCCCAAAGATTTACAAAGTTCCTTGTGCTGCAGTAGCCTCATGGACTTTATTTTGCCAGATTACCATAACTGATACTGTGCAGATTACATTTGAGCAAGTCATCTGTCTTTAGATTGTGTCCAATAATATCTGTATAATTCATGACTAGCAAATTTATGAAAATATAAATCATGGCATTGCTTACCTACAGAATTTCTATTCAAAGTTAAAAATGCATGCAGAAGCTCTGTGTCAGAACCCTATAGCCATATGCAAGGCTGACAGTTAAAAAAATAATAACAGAAACCTCTTGCAAATAGCTACGTCTGACATGAGTCCATTCTTTACCATTACATAGTTAGAGTAAAAGCACTCTTGAAACGATGTGAAAGAAGCTGTAACTAGAATTTTCCAAATTCAGAAGACTTAAATTATAATTGTTAAATTAATATAGATTTCTCTTTATGATTTATTTATGATTAATTTATGTTTATGTTTAATTAGTTCATGATTTATATAATACTAGCAAAGAGTATTTTTATATTAGGGATACAGCGTTCAACTCCAAATCATCACCCACCATTTGTCATAGCGATCTAAAATCAGTATTACTTCTATAGAAAAATGCGTAAGTAAGTCTTACTAATTTTAAAATACTTTTGCAATACTCACAAAGTTTTCAGCCCTCACCAAGGAGAAAATATTTAACAGATTCTACATTCCTATAACTTACAAAATAGACTAACTACGTGGCCCTAAAGTGGTCTCAGAAGTTGGTGGGATGTGCCACCAAGTTTCAAGACACAAAGGATTTTTTAATTCCAAAGCTACATGAAAGAAAATACAGATTTTTAATGAGCATGACCATTGTCTCCATTTTAGCAACATTAATAATAATGACAGTCATTTATGGTAACTTTAACCAGAAAATTCAGTCTAGGAATACCCTTCTTGGTGAAAGTTAAATTGCTTAATTCAAGGTTTTACTTGAGTTTTGAGAGCTGTTCTACCGTTAATAGATGTAATAAGATCTTTACAACCTGGCACACTTTTGTGCATTTTTTAGATCAGGTTGGCACAAAATATGTTGTATTCATTAAAAAAAAAAAAAAAATCTGGTAAGTCGAAGACTGAAGATTTTTATTTGGCATTATTCTCATGCAATGTATGCATCTTCCTGTAAATGTGAAAAACGATTCCATGTGTATCAAAGGACTCTAACATTTTCTGAATCACTGTTTCAAGAAAAAATTGTTTCATCCATCCTTCACCCTTCACCCATCTTTTGAACGACATCTTTGTCAAAAACAGCACCTTCACAACTGTCAGTCAGTATACTGAAACATATGGCTTAGGGCAAGAGAAAGAAAAGAAATTATGGTTTAAAAGTACACTGAGTGCACAAGGCTGCTCCATTAACAGGAGAATAACTGTGTCTAGTACCTTCAAATGGGTATCCTTTGTTGCTTTAACTCTCCATAACATCACTCTTAAAGCCCCGACTCCCACTGCAGTCCCTCATGACACTTTCACCCATGGTATCCTACAGTTAATTTCATGCACATACCCTCCAGCTGGCCCATATGCATGGGCTGACTAGATGGAGGACTACTGCCAAACAAAATGTGGAACAACAGTCTCTCTCTTTGACCCTGCCCTCAATTTTTAGAAAATAGATAGGAATAGAAAGAATTGTTTTCAAACCTTTATCCTGCTTTCAAACTTGGTTAAAACTGACTAACATGTTCAATTCTTAGTAGCCAAAGACATGAAGATGTGGAATCACACAGATCTCATTTCTTGAGGAAACTAAGATAAAATGCAGAGAAATCATTATCAAAACTTGATCCATGCCTATAAGTGAAAAGATAACCTTCAGGATCTGTTCCTGACTCATACTTTCCTACCACCATGTTCTCTAAAGACAAGTCTCCACGGAGGTGCAGGAATAGCAGCGTTTATATTCTCTTTACAAACCAACCACTGGAGGACAACCATCATAAACGTTCAGGCAGGCCTGCTTCTACCCAAGAGATGGCAGTAGTGAACAAACATCCACATAGAGAGGAACCGAGACTGCAAGAGGGAGTAAAAAACGATAAACAAGTAAGAGGGCTTTTGAGCAATGCCAAAATTCAACAGACAGAAGATTTTCATAGACCTGTCAATAGCTCACTATATACTTTGATAAGTATCTCAATTTCTGCTTCAAATATCGTATGATGATGAATTCTGATGACACAATTTTTGAACCCTGAGCAAAGAAGGGAAGATAAACATAAAAACAAGTAATGCAGCAAATAACCTTTCTAACTCAGAAACTAAATTGAATGTTACTTCGTTTAATGGCCACAGACAAGAAAGCTTTCCTTTTACAAAGAAGATTCATAGAGTTTTTGCACTGGGGGGGGGGGGGGGAGAGCTTCAGATCCTTACAATTACGTATTGGAAAAAATTCCCAAATCCTTAAGATTCTCCCGGTTTTCAAAGGCCCATCACTCTGTGATACAGAGCAGTAACCATTACCCCATTTTAGTTATTCTTCCAATGGTGATCTGGAAAACTTTTGAGAGGAGTGGAAAGTACTGGTTTAACTACCTGTATTTGTGAACCAAAACCAAAAATAAATATGGCAACTTCTCCCAACACTTACAAGGCATTGGTCTTCCCTAATCTTTAGTTTAAATAAAAGGCCAGCTACACTATCTGACAGCGTGCTATAAAAGCGTACTGTGCTGGAGTTCCTCCACTAGAGCAGATGTCTGCGAGTGTCAGATTGCACAGTACAAAAGTTGGCACATCTGCTAAATCTGAAACAAAGCTGTAAACTTTTCACTCCCTCACTCTGTAAACCATTTAGGAAGGTATCTATGCATTACAGTTGCACTGATCTCGTACACTTATCACAAAAGGACATTTTATCGCTCGGTTTCCAAAGTTCCTAGAACAAAGGGGATTAGCAAGATGCAGACAGCGCAGATGTGGCAGTCTTTCTCTTTTCACTTGTTTTCAGTACCAGACGATATTGACCAAGTACGAGCTGTTACCGGTCAGGTATTTACTTTATCACAAGCCGTTCCCACGTTTGACAGCCCACAGCCTAACGGGCGTTCTCACTAAAAAGCTCAACCCTTGTTTGGGGAATTACAACGCAACTACTTTCCCCCTGCGCTAGGGCAAGAGCGAGGCACAGCGGCAGCAAGGCATGAGATAGCCAACAACGACCTCACAGCGAGGCAGCAGCAGCTCGGGGAGTATTTACTTTATCACAAGCCGTTCCCACGTTTGACAGCCCACAGCCTAACGGGCGTTCTCACTAAAAAGCTCAACCCTTGTTTGGGGAATTACAACGCAACTACTTTCCCCCTGCGCTAGGGCAAGAGCGAGGCACAGCGGCAGCAAGGCATGAGATAGCCAACAACGACCTCACAGCGAGGCAGCAGCAGCTCGGGGAGCAGCTGGGGGAAGTCCCGGGGCGAGACGCTCGGTATGCAGCTCACAGGAGGTACGACCCAGCGCAGCTCCGGCCTCAACGCCGCAGCCACCTTCCTCTGGCAGAGCAGAAAGCCCTGGCGAGGACCGGCGACTCGCCTCCACCCCTCGCTGCCGATCTCGG
>NW_009201751.1:0-12446 GCF_000690835.1 Fulmarus glacialis | reverse complement strand
GGTGGGGGGTGTCGGGGGGGAAGGTTATTTTGCTAACAGTGTGAGACATGCCTTCAAAAGATTTAATAGAGCTTAGCATCTAAGAGGACTCTCTAAAAAATTTGGATTCATAGCACTGTCCACAACTAGCAATGCCAATAGTCTGTATTTACAGGAATTCTCTGTTGCTTTGCATAGATGATGAGAAAAATATCATAACAGTAGAAACAATCAGAGCTGATGCTGGAAGCCCTTTGCAGTTTGATCCTCTGCCACTGTTGTTACCTCGTGTGCCACAAACTAAAATGCCCTCAGTGACATCAAATCTGGTAAGTATTTTTAGCCAGCTGGTTTGTGTAGGGACAAATCAATACAGCACTACCTAAGCAAACAGATTCGAGTATGTCAGGGGGCTGTTCAGATACGTAACTAGTTTGGATTTTGTATGAATGCCGACTGTCCTTTCTAGCACTTAAGTTCTGTTATTCCTCTGTTGCAAGTTTTAATTCCTGCTTTTCTCTTTAAAACTTAATATTTTATATATGTATTGGACAACCATGTGGTGACTGTTCATTAATGATACAGTTCTTTCTACATTTCAATAACGTTTGAACTAAATTGTGAGATCGAGGATTGCGTGTGTGAGATCCTATTCTCACTGGCTTACCTATAGCTAAGTCATCAGGCAACAGAGGACAAATCTCAGTGCAGCTGTAAAACAGGTGTTTTTCTCAGACACTGAATTTGACTGTGTAATCTGCTTTAGGTGATCTGCTCCTAGAGTGGTGAGCACCAAGGTGTTATCTGTTTATTCCATTTTAATTCAACTCTTTCCTTCTTATTTCTTTTTATTTCTTTCTCCTTTATTTCTATCCCTGCCTCTTCCTCATCTTCTCCTTACTGTATGTGTAGTGCCCAAAAACCAGATGTGGCCGCAAAAGCAAAAAGAGAAGAAAAACACCTCAAGTATGTATGTTGGAGAGATTAAAGCTCTGGTATTTTCTATTTGCTGTCGTTACGGTGGGTGGAATTTGATGTTTTTCCAGATCAGTCTGTATTCCAGGAAAGGAGTTTGCAGTTCTGTTCTTGACATAAAATATCAACATACACTGAAAATTAATTTTGTAAAGCTTCTGATTATAACCATTGTTGGAAGATCCTGTCAAGCAAATGAGAAGCTCAGCTGGAAAATATTAAGTATGACATAGCATGGTAGGACACCTTTTCTAAGCACTAGCATTTCCAAGAAAAATGGAATGCTGAGATGCCTATCTTAGATGGGGAAATAATATAACTGAGTATATATCTGGATGTCATGGAAGAAATTAATTTCTTTCCTCCAAGATTATTTAGAAAGACAAAATGTGTAAATATGCGTGTATATCTCTGCCAAACAGTAATTTACTTATTTTTTTAAACTTTCAGGTAAATCTCTCTCAAGGGTTAAGTAGTGGCTCTCAACATAATCTAAATGGCTTGATGGTGATACATGGGATCCAGTTACAGCAAAGGAATCTGCCTGTAATGGAGAAAACATTGTAAGAACTATCAGTCATCTGTTGTAAAGTAGAGCACTCTCACGGTGAGAGGGATTCAACCCAAAACACTGAGAGATAACTTTATACAGTGGAGAAAGCAATTCTCAGTTATTTTCCTGCTTGTTTGTTTGTTTATTTGTCCTCTGTGAAGCAGTATACTTCTAGTACACGTTTTCTGTTTGATTGCTGCTGGTTTACCACTTAGTGAACAGCTCTGGCATTACTGTTGGCACTAGCTGACATCCTGAAAAGAGATGAAGCTCAGAACGGGATAGAGAAACTGATTTGCTCGGTTCCTAGAACTAGACTTGTGTTAGATCTAGGCTATGGGTGTGAAAACTGGTGTTTACAGTATTTTTTTTTTAATCTGTTCTGTGATTAATTTTTACTTATATACTGGAATCTTCAATCAGAAAGTTCATAGTTCAGTAAAAAAAAAAAAAGATAGGCATCTTTTTTCCTTTTCCATCCCCTATTCTTTTCTAATTTGGCTGTAAATTACTTTATATAGTTATATAAAAAAATGAAAACACATAATCTCTATCCACACATAATATTATTCATGTCACCTCTAGATGAGTACTTTGGTGACAGGATAGTTATCAGTCATGTTGACCATCTCTCTTTTGGTTTTGTAATTCTTTTGTTAGGGACCTGGATGACAAACGGCCAGGCTCCAGTTCCATCCTCTCTCCCAGGGTGTGGCCAAACCGTCCTCTAGAGCTCAGCACATCATCCCTGTCACGCTCGACAAGAAGGCGAAACCCACCACCACGTACCCTGCATCCCATCAACACAAGCCACTCTCGTACTGGGACCCCAGGGTCTGTGGACGATGTCTTCAGGGGAACTCGATTGTATGTTTCAAAGCCAGTTTCTCACTGCAAGTTACTGTATTTAGAGAACCCAGCTTATACAAAAGGCATTCGGTTGAACAGAAAAAGCGTGAATTATTTGATTAAAGAAATTAACTGCCCGTTAAAGCACAATCTCCCCTGAGAAAGCTGAGTTGCTAAAGTTGATGTTTACCGTTCTACAAGCTGTGATTCAATGAATCGCATACATATGTAGGTAGTTTTGCACACAAACTATATACCTCAGTCTGTCCAGTACAAGCAAAGCAAATACCACCACCTCTTTCTTGACATCAGCTTTCTTTTTCTATAGCCTGTTTTCAGGATGAACTTAAAAGTCCACAGTTTTTGGAGGTCAAACTGCCTGTTGCTGCCCTAGCCCAGACTGGGCTATAAAGAAGGTGCTTATCTTAGGTTATCTGACTGACCAAAGGACTCCTAATGAACTCAGTGAACCCTCAATCACGTCTAGAATATCTTATTTTTGTTTGGCATAATGATCTGACTGAATGTAGTCATTTACAGGGACTACAGGGTATTAGGAAACAATGCAGGGTTTAATACACTTTTATATTCCACAGGTATTGTAAATTGACATAGTTTCCTTTTAGTTTTGCAGTTTACCTATAAACTCATCCAGCCTGTTATTTTTTGTCATGTACTGTTTAGAGACTTGTTCCTTGTCCCTTTGCAACTGATGTTTCTACTTGCAATATTTTATGCCTCTCTTCCCTTTCCTCAGGCTTCGATCCATTTAACAATTGTTAACATCTCCCCTTTATTACCATATACGTTTAAGTGTATGTAGAGAGCACTAGGAAAGTCTTTTTAAAAATGCTGATTATAGTTTGAAGCTTTTCTAATGTATTTTTACAGAACATCCTTCCTTCAGTCAACTCCAGAACGCATATGAGCTAAGGCCTCTCGATCATTTCTAGCACTTCTCAAACATACAATAATATGCAGATGCCTTTCATGTGAAAAGGCTTTCATCTGAAAAGACTGTATCTAGAAAATAGATTACTTATTCTTTTACATTCCTCCTGTGACTAATGTTTAATTCATTTTGTATTTTGTGCAATTAGACTGGTTTAGCTCCCTTTAGAAGGCTTCCAAAAGCCTCTTGCACCTGTTCCTTCAAATACTCAAACAAAATATGGAGAAGGTAGAAGCCTTGTTTTACCCCCAGACGTTTTATTTGACGCTTGTAATAAGTGAAAGAGCTACAATATGCATTTGCATTACATAGCTTTTTTTACTTACTCTGCTTAAAATGTGGGCCGCTGCTGTTTTCTAGGCTCATTGTTTATCTTCAGTCGCTAGGCTGAAGTTAGCAGCAAGCAGTACTTCATCCTCAAGGGTATGAGCAAAGAGCAGAAAATAATGCCGTGTCTGGGAACGGGCAGACAAGATTCTACCATTGTATGGTAACTGCCCATGAAGACACCTTTAAATATACACAACTTTATTCTGCAGTACCAGCTGCACAGCACACTCCTTCAAAATACGCTGGATGCATTTTAACCACCAACTAGCTGTTATATACACCCATTACCAAGATTTCTGCTGGGTACTCGTTCTCAGGCTCGCTTTGCCTATATGCTTCATATTAAACATTTTGAAAACTAGAAGTTCTTGTTAATAGACGAAAAAGATTTCTGCCAAACTTCACCCGCTGCAGAACTCCTCTTAAATTCAGTCTCCAATAGTCAGCCCTAACACCAGCATCTTGTAGCAAAATTCTGGAACCGCTGCTTTTAGTTTTAACATTGTTTGTCTACATAATGCCAAACT
Organism: Fulmarus glacialis; assembly: GCF_000690835.1. Taxonomy (NCBI): domain Eukaryota; kingdom Metazoa; phylum Chordata; class Aves; order Procellariiformes; family Procellariidae; genus Fulmarus; species Fulmarus glacialis. The sequence continues at coordinate 8,281 of NW_009201751.1, read as the reverse complement.
GACAATATTGTATGTTTACACAATGCCAAACATGTAAACTGTATGTTTTTTCTGTTCTTATTGGCGCATTTCAGTCTGACTGCACATGAGCACCTGACCTCACCCTCCCCGCTGCCGCTAAGCCGAAATAATCTCCTACCACCTATTACTACCACCAGTGTGGCAGAGCATGTGAGCACTGCAGGATCCCAGAGGCAAACGGTAATGGGCACAACAATTTTATTATTGGATAGTCTAAAATTGTAATCGCTGCTGATCAAGTTACCTAACCCAGGAGTTCTAATTTGTTATCTTCTAAGTGACAGCAACTGAAGTAGATGCACAAAAAATGCCCTATCAATTTTGATTAACAGCATCACCCATAGTTGAATGCTTTAATTCCAGTTAATGCCAGCATTTTTTTCCTCCCCATAACTAGGTGTAGAATGATTGACTTGGAAAACTAGCTTTAATTCCTAGGCTAATTATTTTAAATGTACTGCTGCAATAAGAAGTAGCCATAACTGTTGTTCTTCAATGCAGAAATCTCGAAGGAACTCAAGTCGAGCTCACAGTGTAACAACACACGAAGATACCCACCAGCAGCTACAGGAGCAGCTTTCCTTACCTGATCGCTTCTCCAGGCCTAACACAACCAACGCATTCTTGGTAAAGCATGGCAAATTATACCAAATCATCCTAAGTGACTCAATAGGGTGTTTTGACAATTAACATAGGTAAACGTTACCCAAGAACCAAATGTCACAGGTAATCAGTGCCAGGGGATTCATCAAGTTCACAACTTGATTAGATACTCATAGGTAAACGGAAACATCATTGCACCTCCGAAAGAAACAGGACAAGTCATTGTTCAGGGATAACGGTCTCACCATACTCCCCCCAGCCAGCTCCTAACTACGCCTATAAGCAGCTGGTGATACTACACTTTTCTTGAAGAATCCAAGTTTGAGATGCTTGTGGAAAAAGCTAAGTGTTACCTGAGGTGTAACATTCAATCTAGCATCTTCTCTGAAGGCTTAAGAAGAACTGTGAGGTAGGAGAGGATGCTTTAAAGTTTTGCATAGACGTTGGGAAGGCATTCCTACAGAAACACAGGGGTAGGATAGTCTTCATTGCTTTTTTGCACAAGTTTGCTGTACTATTAACATCCGGTCTGTTTCCGTATCAAATGCTCTTGGTTTAATTTATTGAAAAACCTACTCTACTGGTATCTTGTCCTATCTAACAAAGTATTTTTATCTTAAGCTTTAAAAGCTATAATTTTAACAATAGCTTTTAAATAGCTACTGGTTTGGTTTCTGTGTATAATTTCAATATCCTTGACTTAGCAGTTGAGCGTACAAACTTTTTAAAATCTATTTTGAAACAGAATAATTTCCAGAAGTGGCAAGAATGCCTTTAACTGGCCCAGTGATCATTCTAAGTAAGAGTGTTATAAAAGTATATTTTCTACTCTATAGGCGTTGAACTTTAGGTTGATTTAACCTTCCTTAAACTTGTGAAAGCTCTACTTAAACCTTTACAACATCTTATGAATTAGGAAATACATATGTTTAAGTAGTCTGTATTATAATCTTGATGTTTAGCATTTTTCATGCAAAGATAAATAACTTGAACTGTCTTTTCAGCCAGATCCACAGCACCGCCGTTCTTGCACTGTTATTGATTATAGTAATCAATCTTGGACAAGCAGAGGATCAACAGCTTCAGGTATGGTCATCAGTCATAGAATTTAGTAAGATTAAGCAAGAGGTAGGCTTTTGGGACAAGGATGCACTTCTTACATAGGTAATTACATTGAGGAGGTTTTTCAAAGTTCTATTTCATGTTTTAAATTTTCTATTATACAAGTTTTATACTTGCATATAGAGTATGTTTGGGTATGTTTGGGGTTTTTTTTATTACCACCTAGTATTTTAAATCATTTAAGGAAGCTTAATGTAATCAGCCTCAACGCCTCTCATGTCAAAGTTAAGAGTAGGAGTTGCCAGTTTAAACAGGAACTAGCAACAACTACTTTCTGTCCAAGGGTTTTTCTTCTGCTCAACTATACAACCGAAAGAAATTGCATTATGTCCAAAAGAAACTTATTTGAATTGTATCTGGAAGGGATTGTACTAGAATTGCACTAGATCAACTCAAAGTACATTTTAAAGCCAGTAACCGTACCAGTACAATTCACATGCACACTCTGAAATCAGTAAAACAAATCTCATCTAAAATTACTTATTTTTAATTGATCAAAAGTATCAAGGCAGCAGGAAGGCATTTTTGTAGTGAACGCAATGCATACTCTTCCCTCCAGTTTCCCTTCCTTCACTACAAAGTCATCTTCTTAAATTGTTTACAGTTAATATACTTTGAAAATAGTCTTCATATATCCTTCCAAATAGCTACACAGTCACAGCCAGGGTTGTGGTTCTTTTTTAGTAGTCAGAAGCTACAAGACTAAGTTGCACATGTGTACACAAGTGTTACGGTAGACCAATGAACCTAACTTATTTCAACTTTACCTTCAGAGATTTAGGTTTTTCACCTCATGGCACACATGAGGTCTGGTCTAGTCAGTTGAGAGGGAGTTTGTTCAGAGATTACAGTAAAGCGAAAGTTAACTTTTGTGCCCTGGAACAGCTTTTCTGAATGCCATCTTTATAACTCTCACCTGAGTCCACCTGGAGCATTCCCTGTTAAGTTTGTATTGATGCCAAGTATCCTCTCCACCTGGAAAGGGCAGCACTGAGCAGGGGATTAGATGCACTTTGTGAAAACTAGGTCTGTCAAGACAAGTTACACTGGGTTCCTTTCATCACAGTCTTTTGGGACTTTCCTCATGGAGTTGTCAGAATTTCCCACATAAAAATATACTAACGAGATAGGATTGAAGCTTAAAGTTGTACGTGATCTCTGTTTATTAGGTCTTCAGCTGCATGGTTCTGTGAAAGCCCGCAGTCGAAGTGGATCAGTGACAAAAAGCAAACAGGGGTTCTGACGTGCCATGAAGAAGTATCCATCCACCTCCAGAGAGTCATGAACCACCTCTCATTCTGAGCAATGTCAACATTGTTTACAGAGAGTTTTCAAGCACCCTTCCTTACGAATAATTATTTTTATATAAATCTAAGAAGCAGCTGCCAAAGATTAGAAGAGGTATACTTGAACATTCCATTTTCTACCAGTAGAAGTTATACTCCAGTGGAAGGGTGAATATACTCCAGTGGGCAGTAAAGCCTAACTCCTAGAAAATCTAGCAATCGCTCTCAGTCGTTGCTGTTTTCCCATTACTGACTTGTGACTGGTTCATGTTGGTACAGACAGGTACTGCGGAACCTGCCAGTTTTTCCGTTAGGTCTACAGAAGATTAATCAGGTTTTCCACAGCAGTAGTAATTTAAATTTTTAAAGCTGTATTTTTATGTCTAAAGCAATACTATACTATCAAAAGCAAGCACTGCACGTGATACTGCTTCTACAACTCAACTTAGACGAGTTACGAAACCTGTAGTAATTGCAGCAGATACTAACACAGTTGTGTAAAAACAAGGTAGCAAGCCAGATGAACAGAACGGACAGCTTTAAGGGTAGCACACCACTGACTCTTCCCGTGTTACATACTTATACCTCTTCCTCAGTGACCGAAGAAGGTTTAAGAGGCAAAAAGGAGTCTCTTACTGCAAGTAGTTCCAGACAGTATTCAAAGAAAGTACATGATCTTCCTGGTGAGATATTTTATGGTAATTTCACAAAATGGGTCAGTCTCCCATTCTAAAAATACCTGCAATTATACAAGATTTCTGCACTCCGCCATTAAGTTCCACAACCCACAGATGCAACATCGCTTTTAGATGTGTTCTGCACTGTGTAACAGACATTAGAGGTATTAGCTGTAGTTGGCCTTGGGGCTCCAAATCAAAACATGAAATACAGGCTTCTCAAAATAAGTGATTAGTTGAAGGTCTTACTCCCAAGCAGTAACTGCCAGACGACAAATGTAAAGACAAGGTGAGGATAACCACTTACTGTACTTTAACGAAGTGAAAAGTTTTGCTGCATGAAAACAGGTGTTCCTTTATAATCCCATTAAAGAGCACTTTTTTCTAAATTTCCTTATTAATATTTTCCAAATTACCGTTCATAATGGAAAAAACTTGACAATATTCTTTATGAAGTGGCTCCTACTTCCCCACTCTAAGTTATGCAATCTCTCAAATGTTAGTGGTACCTACAGAACAGTTACTTAGTAATTTTTAATCAATATTGACGTTCTTGAGTCCAGTTGATCCAAGCATGCTCTAATCAAAAAGAACGGAAAAGAAAAGTAGAACTGTGCAAATGGAACTGGATTAACTTTCCTTTGCATTTCTAGAGGGGGGGAAAAGCTCTGGTCTTAATCTAAACCTCTTAAGTTTGCATAGAGATAAATTGATGCTAAAGAGAGGCCTCTATTCACTAAACCCTTTCAAAATACAGTTTCTCATAACAGCTGAGACTTCTGGAACGTTGTACAGTGTGTCATTTAGTTATTATAAGCTAAACGGAGATAAGCGTCCCGTTTATATTGGTGCCATTCCTCAGGGACCAAGCTAGTGTTCTGTAGCCCTCATGCGTAAGAGTTACAACAATAAACAAACTTGAATAGACTTCTAGTAACATAATGTAGTATTTTATAGCCTAATGGAGTCTATGTGTTAAAAAAGTGAAAGCAGTCTCATCATAAGGTAACTTTTGGTTTCTGTACAAATGGTTGACACCAGAGACTTCTCCTGGGCTGTTAGATATCTATTTTGTATAGTAGAAGTAATGTTCAAGTCATGTGTTGTGCAACACAATGATACTGCTGTACTCTCTCAGGATAATTTTTGGAAGCAGCCAAGTAAAAGGGAACAGAGTTACCATTCTACCTCTAGCTTCCCCCTAGGAAGCTCTATTAAATAGTCAGTTCCTGAATGCTATCACCGAAGCAATGAGGACCTTCAACTCAAAAGTAAGTGTTCACCTTGTGGCTCATAAGCCTTTGAAAGATGATCCACAAAATAAAGCCAGCCTCATTCCTTTGAGCTACAGCAAGTTGAAAACTAGTTACCCTTCAAATTCATACCCCTGCACGCTACATGAAGTGGCTTAAAACCAGCTGAAGTAAAAAACCTTCAATGTATTTGCACATCTTACAGAAGTACTTCACTTCTGAAATAACAGAACCCTTGACAAATACAACAAAGTAGCTAATCGCTACCCTCCTACAGCAGACTTGACTGCAATGCTATTGAAATAACATGCAATACGTTTCTAAGCTTTGGAACGCCTTGCCATGGGACATCAAGAACCCTATACATACACAGAACCGACTCCGTTCTGTGGATTTTTATTACCTCAGTGCGTTAGAGAATTTCTGCATAGTTGCGTACATGGTGCAGTCTCCTGCCACAGGCAATCGGCAAAGGCCAAACACGAGGTGGCCCTTTCGTCTAATGTAGCATCACCAGCATTGACGCCACGGTTAACAATATAGCCATATTTTCAGCTGCTATAGAAGCATGTAGTATTTACTTGACTTAAATCAGTCAGAAGAGTCAACATGATCAGTTTGTTTTGAACACTTATTTAGACCACGTAGAGGGCTGGGGAAGCGACATAGCACAGAATTCTGCAAAAACTTTTATTAAATCTGCAATTTTCAAAAGTATCTTTGTAAAACCAGTGAAATACCTGAAAAACACCTGTTGAGCTGAAGTGCAAAGACCTTTAAAAACAGCAGAGGGTTTGTTACAAAAGAAACGCGTGAATATCAAAAAGACGTGGTTTCTTTCACCATCGGCTCTACTGATACCCATTGGGTGTTTGGGAGGACGGTGCTTCAACACAAGTTTAATGAACACCCAGGCATCCCAAACATCACACTGCTTCCTTACTGTAACAAAACTTTTAGTCACGAATCTGATCTCAACTGAAGAGCACCCAAAGGATTCTAAACGGTAGCACCAGAATGCTTTGTCTTTCTCATTCGTGATGCGTTCTGTAGCATACCTCCCAGTCACTGCAAGTTGATGCACACACACTCCGAAACAGTAGTCCAGACAGACTCTGAAGTTCTCCCAAATCCACATGTTCCCATACAAAATTATACCCGATATTTCAGCCTACACAGTTCTTTATTTCTTTCCTTTCTTGGCTGCAGTCTTCTTTCCTCCTTTTTTAGCATTATTCCCGTATTTTGCTTCCAGTTGGGCCAAAAAGTCATCCATTTCCTTTTTTCGATCTTTATTTCTGCTCTGGGGTGGGGGAGGCATGGGGGGGTGGGGAAAACAAACAAAAAAAACCAAAAGCTTTTACTACTTCCCAACACAGATTATTCTATTGAAGTCAGATAGCTACATAAAATCTCGGAATAGATTAAACAGGGAATACAAACTACAGGAGGTACAGTATTGTCAAGCAAAAGCCTACTTGTATACTCTAGGCTCTACACCTAACTTCCAGAAATACCAAGACAGAGGTAAAGAGGGGCTATAAAAAAAAAAATCACAACATGCAGCCACGAAAAGCAAAGCAATTTCTAGTCTAGACCCAAAACTCTATTGCAGTTTCAGGAATGATAAAGCATGAACATTCTAGGAAGCCTGCTGGACAACAAGAAAGAAGAAACAGAAAACATTCCGAAAAACAGAACGTAAACAGTATGTTTCTTTCCTCGATCCCCTAGATAAAAAACACCAAAATAGTAAGACCTATCAACTGCTACATCCTTGTGGAATCCCTCAGAAAGAAAGACTCATTAACACTCCCTGTCTAACTGCCTAAAACTAGAAGTTAAGTATTTTGATTGTGTATGCAGTAAGGATAAGTATATTAGAATAACTTTGTTAATTTTTAAAAAGACACAGGTAATAAAATCCATACCATACTCTGACTATTAAAGTACATAGATAGTTAACATCAAGGTCAGATTTTAACCTCAGCAATTCAGAAGAGTTGCAAGGATCTGCAATACAAAGACACTCAGGGAAAACACTATTATAAGCCAGTAACGTAATTATCTTCAACAGATAGAAAAAGCCTTACTTGAATCAGCGCTTTCAAGTCATCTTCTCCACCAAGGCCCAGTTCATCCTTAGTCTTTTCTGCCTCTCTAGCTTCTTTTTCTGCCTAAAATAGCAAACCAGTTTTTTAAAAAGTATTTTGCATGTTATTTGACAAAGTCTTATAGTAGTTACCAAACATTTTATTTTGCATCTATTTATAAATAGCTGCAAGGAAACATGAACGCTTCCCAAGTTTGGCCACAGACGAGAGATCAGTCAAAGAGAAAGCCCATTCTGGTTCTGCAATTTAGCAGAGCGGGACAGTTTTTTGCTGTTTCACAATGCTGAACATGATGAGATGTCCATCCCCATCCCTGTTCCCCGCACCCACGCTTTTTTTATCTTAGCGGCTATTACATTGTCTTACATTGGAGAATGGTTACTGGGATGTGCACGTAACATAGTCTACAGAGGGTCCTCCCCCCCAAAAAAAACCCTACAGGTTGGAGAAGAGGTCCATTTAGTTCAGAATGTTATTTCACACTTGCCAAAAGGCAAGCATAACATATTTCCACCCCACGTACGCTTAACTCCAGCAACTCGTGGCTGCGTAAATAAATGCAGGGACATGCTAAACTGTAATAAGCCATTGTGTATAATAATGAAAGAAAAGAAAGAAGTAATAGGCAACAGCCTATTACAACTCAAAAGCCTTTCACAACAATTTGGGGGGGGTGGAGAACACAGGTGACAATGTGAAAGTCAAAGATACTGAGTAAGATCTGTAACCCAGCAATCCTGTGGCAAACATTTGTCTTTAGAACAGTTTCATTTATTTCTATCAAGGGAGATTAAAAGCTTATAATAAATAATGTTTTCCTTTGGTCCCTGATTGATATAACGTACCCGCCTTTTCCTTGCGATCATTTTCCGCTTAGACTCTTTCACGAAACCTTTGTAGGTCGGGACTTCTCCAGAGTCAATGGCTTTTTCTATGATTTTCCGTATTCTTGGTTCATCTGTATAGTCCACACACAACACAGACTCCATTATTCTGTCCATGTCACCCTCAAAATCCATGTACGCTGCTTTAATATCAGCTAGCTCCTCTTCTGAATCTTTATAGCTCTTTTCGAAGTCTTCAATATCTTTTACTGTGATCTGAAGCAAAGAGGTGACACTTCTTGAGTTACAGGGTTTATTCACCAACAGGATTTAAGAGACAGCATAAACCCCCCCCCCCCCAGTGTTTTACACAAGGCTCGT
>NW_009201750.1:0-1679 GCF_000690835.1 Fulmarus glacialis | reverse complement strand
AAAAAAAAAAAAAAAGAGAGAGAAAAATCAAATTAAGTTGACTGTCTCCTAGCACTTTTGATTACTCCAATTATAAAATCAAAGACATTCCCATGTTAGCAGTGATGCCAATGGGCAGATGAATTAAATATGCTTTCACTATGAGATGTCTCCTTTTGAGGTTCACTGCCCTCCTGTTTTCCAGCAGTACATAACAATATTCATATTCAGCTCTGTAGGATAAATCCTACTCCTGTTAAAGACAGCGTAAAATCTACCATTGACTTCTGTCCAAGCAGACTTTGGCTAAAGAAAATGCGAATACAATGAACTAACACATTACCCCATGCAAGGGGATGGAGGATAGTACTGCACAAGGCATAAATAAACTTCAAACATCAAGAAATCAATCATTTTCTCTGACCTTTTACATGATATGATCAAATATATAGCTTAACATTTTTATTAAAATCTTAGTTTGCTAACCAAAGTAGTTTCTTCCCCCCCCCTCCCAAATCACTCCAAAGAGCATCTGAAAGCCCAGGCATGCTGCTATTCAAAATATCTAAAAGTCAACGCTAGAATTTACCTAACATTGTTCCTAAAATATTATCATATTTGTTGGCAGAAAGCTGTTCAAGGCATGGAGGCAATTAGTTCAGATAGAACGCTTCAGAAAAGGACGAAGAATCCCCCGAGATTACTAGGAAAAAATGCGAACGCTAAGGGCATGTTGTTCAATGTGATACACCCCCCAACAACCAAACACAGATGTACGATTAAAAAGCCAATTAAAGGAACATTAACCTTTAACCAAAAATATAACAGTAGTTTAAATTAGTCAAGAAAGTCAGAGCAGAATGTTATTTCAAACTCCTTTTCCTATGCAGACTTCTTTAAAGCATTATCCATTCATTTTTGTTTTATGAGGGCAACGCTACCCATAAAACTAACATTTTTGAGGTTAACACATGGCTAACTTGGAGAAACAATGTTTTCACAAGAATGTAAAAAAAAAAAAAAAAATCAAAAAGCCAGACTACACCACGTATCTGTGATATACATTTTACACATTTTGAAAGTTAAGGTGGCAATGCAAGTTTAAACCAGGATTCACTTTTGAGTGGAGTAGATTTACCAGTAAAGTATGCATCTGTTTATGTAGCATAGTTTGCCACATGTTTCTAACACTCAATCCTGTAATATTAAATTCTAATTTTGAAAAACAACCATAAACGCTCAAATACAGGGGCTATACTGAAGTTTAATGGTTAAACAGAAGGCGTTCAACGATTTACTGCATTAGGTGATCGAAAGGCACATTGGCATAAAGTAAACTTTGGAGGAACATCTCAAATGGAGATGAAATAGTAAAATGCACTCAAGTTAAGTCGCTTAAAATAAAAAACAAAGTGCTGAGAGATGCACAAAATACAGGGAGCAGGGGAAAAAAAAAAAACCCAACAACCCAGCAATGAATCAACAGAAGCGCCTCTTATTAACTGCAGCACCCCGTTACAGGCATTTTTCTAACTGACACCGAATTAGCATTTACTATCCCAGCGAGAGCTCTACGTGGCAAACGCCTGAATGGAGCCTGCTCGATGGCTTGGCTCCTGCTCGAGGTGTAACGAACAAGATTTCGGAGGGAGCGGCGGCGTCCCGGCCCGCCGAGCACCAGGCTCCCAGCCCGCGCGCTG
>NW_009201749.1:0-1816 GCF_000690835.1 Fulmarus glacialis | reverse complement strand
TCTGCGACGAGGGTGGTGGTTGCCGTCCGTTGCCTCCCTTTAGGCTTTGGCTCCGTTTCTTTCTGCAGCTGCGCGGGCTGCCGGGACAGGAGTATTTTGTCCCAGCATTCAGGCCAGGCCTGATCTTGCAAACATCCACCGTCGTCCTTTCGGACCTAAGGGCTTGTGCAGGAGCGGTGCCCTGCCGCAGCTGCTTTGGGCTCGTACCTGGTGCTCTGAGCAGCCAGGGGATGAGACAGCTTGTGCAGAGCCCCTGGCCAGCTCTGACCCATCCTAGATAGGTAAATGTTACCCTTTCTGCTCCCCCCAAGCCAGCACGGGCACGTCTCGTGCGAGGCAGCTAATGTAAGGACAGCCTGGAGCGAATGGAGTGCCCCCGTTTTAGCCGATGAGGCTCTGAGCTTGCAAAGCACGTGCTTTAATCCAGGAAAGCACTTAAGCGTGCGCTTAGCTTCAGCCGCATCCCGAGTGTTTTGCAGGATCTCGGCCCGAGGAGCTGCTTTGCAGACGGGCAGAGCAGCCGCGACCTCCCCGTGGGCTGGGGAGCGCGGGGGGTCCCGTACCTCCACCACGAAGCCAGCCCTCGTCCCGCTCCCCTTCCCAAAGCAGCAGGAAGATGGGGGATGCTTCTGCTCTGTTGCCTTTCAAAGAAGCATTTTAAAATAAGAGTTGTTTTTGTTTGTTTGTTTGTTTTTAACCAAAAAGGAGAAGAAAAAAAAAAGAAAAGTTTGAGTTGATGGGTATTAAAAAAAAGTTAATAATAATAAACATTCAAATTTATTTCATATAATCCTAGAGTAAAGATTAAAATAAAATTAACTAGTTCAAATAGTAGATGCTATCCATATTGTTTAATCTATAGTAGATCCAAGTGATCCCAGACAGAGCAGAATGTAAAATAAACTTGTAAACGAGATCAGCTATCATTTTTAACTTCCCCAGAAATTCCATCTTTTTTTGGTACTATTTTTCTGAAGCAAACAAATAAATGAACGAAAGCCTAACAAAATAACAGACCACCGACTGGTACCTTCTGTCAATCAAAGTCCTGAAGTTATTTTTATAGAGGGGAAAAAAAAAAAGGGATCTAATAATATGTATTTTTTTAAAAAGATACGTTTGGGTTTTATGTTGCTTTTTTAATAAAAATATAAAGATTTGGCTAGTCACTGAACAAAATAAGAAAGTTTTAGGCCATTATTTTTGCCTTATTCTGACCTCCAGCCTCGGGCTTGGGGCGTGAAATTTCAGAAAAAGAAACGCTAAAAGTTGCTGTTACTTTTCTTGTGCTCTTCTTGCTTTTTGAACTTCTCCAAGCACCGAAGGTGTTGGAAGGTCCCCGTGATGGACGGGTGGGACCGTTCCTGGGTGGGAAGGCGAAGGAAAGGAAAATTGGATGAACTCCCCTCTGTAACGTGACGGACAGAGCTCGAAGGCAGCGAGGTGCTGGTGCGAAGGCGCGGGGCTCCTCTGGCACGTCCGCTGCAGGGCCGTGAATTAGGCTTTCTGCCCTCGGAGCCGGGCAGTAGACATAGGACATTAGGGTTGGTTTGTTCCCTTCTTTTTTTTTTTTTTTTCCTTTTTTTGGTTATATCTCGACCCGGTGAGGAAGCATTGCACCAGGGAGACGACGTGCGCCTCGGGATGAGCTCACTTGTTTAGGTTTGGCTTGTTGGGTGTTTTTTCTGTGCCGGATGCTCCCTATTGCTCAGCCTCAAATCATCGGGTTCGAGTGCTGGAGCTGCGGGTGAAATGTTTGCAAGGGGCTCTGCTGGCCTGGGACGTCCTTCCCGCGGCCGTGCCGGGCCACGGCACC
>NW_009201748.1:0-1171 GCF_000690835.1 Fulmarus glacialis | reverse complement strand
GGCAGGGAATGGGGACCCCATTGCCATAGGAATGGGGACCGGGGATGCCGGCACATGCAGGCAGGGGACCGAGGACCCCGGTGTCATAGGGACAAGGACAAGGGAGGCCAGCACACACAAGCAGGGGACTGGGGACCCCGATGGCACGGGGATGGGGACTAGGGACCCCTGCACATGCACGAGGGGAGCGGGGACGCTGACGCTGCAGAAGGAAGGAGCAGGGACCCCAGCATGCACAGGCAGGGGACAAGGGACATCACTGCCATAGGGGTGGGGACACTGGGGCACACGAGCAAGGGACCGAGGACCCTGGTCCAGTGGGGATGGGGACTGGGGAACTCCGGCACACGTAGGCAGGGGGTCAGGAACCCTGATGCTATGGGGACAGGGACACACAATGCCATAGGGACAGGGGACCCTGGCACACATAGGCAGGGGACTGAGGACCCTGATGCCATACGGATGGGGACCAGAGACCCCAGCAGGGGTCCAGGGACCCTGATGCTGCAGGCATGGGGACCGGGGACCCTGGCACATGCAGGGCAGGAATCCCAATATCCCAATGCCATGGGGACAGGGACCGGGGACCCCAGCGCATGCAGGCAGGGGACTGGGGACCCTGACGCCATGGGGACAGGGACCGGGGACCCCAGTGCATGCAGGTAGGGGACTGGGGACCCCAGTGCTGTGGGGACAGCTCACTCCCAGTGTGCCAGCACCGGGGACACACCGGGAAAGGCTTTTTGGGACACAGACCCGCAGCACAACCGCGCGTCCCAGAGGCACCGCGCCACCGCTTCGCCGTCCCCGTCCCCAGCGGGGCCAGCAAAGCCCCACCAGGAAAGGCCAAAGTTGGCGGGGGGGGGGACATTTTGCTTTCCCAAGGTCCCATCGGCTCCTTCTCCGAGCCACCTCTCCCCTTAGTTACCTGCGACAAAGGGTCCAGGTCGGTAATCCGAAAAACAAACCTCGTCACAGCTAATTAGGTGCCAAAGGCCAAGAGCGGGGCTCGTTTATGGGGCCACCGTAACAACCTGCGAGGACTCTGCTCCGGCGCTGCCCATCCCTCCCCAGCATGATGCAACCTTGGGGCCGCACCGGCGCTCACCGCATCCCGGCACCCTGCGGTACCCGGCACCCCGGCACCTATGGAGGGGTCTTATTTTGCAAA
>NW_009201747.1:0-485 GCF_000690835.1 Fulmarus glacialis | reverse complement strand
CCTTAATGATTCTATGATTCTACGATTCTTTTAACCCTAAAGGAAATAGATCCTTATATCCTTTGGTGTATAAAAATCCTAATGTTGCTTTAATCCTAAAGCAAATATACCTGTATATTCTTTAATCCTAAAAGGAGGATCTTTTTATGAAAAGGATCCTTATAGACTTTTAACCCTAAAGCAAATAGATCCTTTTAACCCTAAAGCAAATAGATCCTTATATCCTTTGGTGTATAAAAATCCTAATGTTGCTTTAATTCTCAACCTTTGCTCTGTGTGAAGGGCCGAGGGAGGAGAGTGGTTTGGTTTTGGTATTTAAAAAGAAAGGAAGAGGTGGAAGAAAGCACAGTTCCCCCAGTGACTTTTTCAGGCCTGTCTGGATCCTGCCTCACAGGATCACAGACTCATGGCGTGGCTGGAGTTGGAAGGCACGTTCCAAGATCACCTAGTCCACCGCCCTGCCGTGGGCGGGGACACCTTCCATG
>NW_009201746.1:285-13316 GCF_000690835.1 Fulmarus glacialis | reverse complement strand
AGAGCGGAGGACGCGAACCCTCCCGCGGACGGCGCCTGCATCTGCTGGTGCTTCGCTGGGCCTTGCTGGTGCTCTCGCTGGGACCCAGCTCTGGCCTCAGGGGAGCGCGCTGGCAGCAGGAAGGCTCACCTCCCCGCTGCGCTAGCACACACAGGGGCTGTTAGAGGTGGGAGGGAGAACTGCGGGTTTAAACATGAGGTCCAGTATAAAAATAGAGACGCTACGCTGCAAATTCTGCTTATGTTAATCTCTTTTACTCCAAAACATTGGAAGAATATTTAATATTTCCTCAAGAAGCTGAAGAACCCCCCTGGTTTCCCAGCTGAGAGAATACAACCCCCTACAAGCGCTGGGGGAGCCACAGGAGACACTTGTTTAAGTGACTTCACGATCTCTTTCCTTGAATATTACTGTGTTTTCTCTAGCAAAGATAGCTTAACCAGTGAGCCTAAAAATACTCCTAAGAACAATTTTACCACACAATGGGATACGTACACATTGGCAAGTACTTAAAAATAATCCCTATTATACCCCATTGACAAAAACATGCACCAGAAACCTCATCTAAATGCCACTCTATCAACGCTTTTTTAAGAACGAAAAATAAACTCGTGCGTAAAACTCCATTTAATCTAAGTTTTCCAAATCATATTGCCACCTCAGTTATGAGAATCCACTTGTATTAAATAGAAAGCAAATAAAGCACATTCTTTGCTCCAAAGTGAGATTATGTTTCCCTTTTAGACATGGAAATTATCAAAGGTGCGGTGGTAATATTTGTAAAAAATAGCTTCCCTAAGGAGACTGTGGCATCAGCTAAAATGGCAATCCTTCAATTATTTACAAGAATAAATGCCAATATTACCATTGAGAGGAGTACTGATATAACAAAAGGTTTATGAGTGTTATTCTGATGGGAATGTCTTCATACAGGAATAGAGTAATAAAAGAGCATTACTTTTCATTACCTAATTGCTATTATGGTTTTTTAAACTTTCCATATGTTTAAATAGTATTGAAGAGAAAGAATGACATTCTTCTGATATTAAAAAGATTGTAAAAGAGGAAGGTGCTCTGTAATTAATAAATCTTCGTTTGCAGAAGTACACATTCAGTGCTTAAAAGGCAAAACCATGTTATTTCTACCAAGATATGCTGGAACGCCCAGATATACGCACAGATACTGAAAAGGCGGAATCTGCTGCTCGCAGCAGCTTTCACACACACAAATTGACTTACCGTTTTAAGAACCTGATAGTTTACTAGCAGATGATGTGAGGTAAGAAGTATGCTTTTTTGAAGTTAATTACTCCCAAACTATTTTTCTACGAAAGCAAAGGAACCAAGAGAGACCACAGAGAGACCAAACTTTCTATAAAAAGAGAAGCATGAATCAATATACTTGATTGATTGTCTTCACTCTCAACCAAAGCATATTTGGATTTCAAAACAAAAAAAGCATGAATGAGAATACTTAAAATACACATATCACTGTATTTTTCTCTTCCTTCCAGAAAGAGAAGTCAACAATATCAAACAACAATTACGTGCCACTCCGAACTGAAATAAAGTTCACGCTATTCCCGAAAATGTCATATCCACACAGATGTCTCAGTACTGCTCCGGTTTAACTGATGCAGGTAACTTTGTATTCTGTTGTCTGGCTAACAATTATATCTACTGAAACAACCTACCATTTATTTAAGGGGGAAAACCAATTTTAAGAAGGCATGGGTAACTCAAATATCGCACTACAGTTATTTAGCTTCCAGATTATTCCTTACCGTATTTTATTTGCACTGTCCTAGTCACTGAAGGGCTCAACAGATTAGCAGTACAACCTGTTGGGCACCTTAAAACGGCAACTTCAATTTCTTTAAGCACGCGCTTTAGGAGAGCATCGGTGTCATCCTGTATATTTAATGCCCTCCATACAGTTTCGCCTTTTTCCTTGGTCATTATTGTGATACAAACAGGCAAAATTCCCCCTTCTGAAAACACCTCTCCCAGGCGTATCTCTATAAACTTAGTGTATTTCACAGGAGAAAGAGCCGTACTTCAGACCCAGCTCGCAGGTCAGAGACTCAGTCCACACTCTCTGAGGTCCCTGAGATTCCTCCTATTGCTTCCCATGGAGCAGGACCAGGCCAGACCTGAAAGCTAAGATACCCACGGTTAGACCTAATTAGTCATGGAAATACCCAAATAGTTTCAACAATCCAACATCAATGCAGTGAATTTAGGCTGGCTACAATGATGTTAAGAATTTTTCTGTGTGTGCGCAAGTAGATAGCATTGATTTCAGCAATAATTGCCTAGAAAGGCAATTTTAGAACCAAATTAGCAGTTAAATAATTGTAGAAATTACACAGAGAGATTTCTTTGATTGGACAGTTGTAATAATAGCTACAGAAATCTATCCTACATATACTCTGCATAATACGCTACATTATTGTAGCCTACAGTTAATATTGTTGAAAACAAATGGCGTTCCGAGAAGATGTTCCTGTAAGATTATCTTTTTGGGGTGATTTTAATGATCTGAAAATATCGGATATATTAAAATATCTAACAAACTTTGAATATTCCATACTTTATTATCTCAGTCCTGTTCCCATTATCTGTTACTTTTAATTCATCACTGATTTTTCAAGTGAGCTGTTGGCTTTTTGACAAAATACACACTGCCCAGCCAGTTCATCTAACAGGGATCAGCGTTCTGCAGCGCGTGGGAGGACTGTAGTCTAATTTCAGATAAGCATTATATGTGCATTCGAAGAGTTTCATTAATTGGGGCCTTTTAGAGGACAAAAAGGAGATTGATATTAAAACGCCATTCCAGCCTCCTGCCTAGGACACCGAGACCCACGCTGCAAAAAGAAGGAAGCCAAAGTCATCACAAAAGGAAAACAAACCAACCGAAATCTCGCCCAGATGAAATCCAGCGGTAGAGCTTCCGTGGGCTCCACCCGGGCCAGGATTTTCACCAGTGTATTTCCAGCTCCCGAACAAATTATAGCAAGAAGCACAAGAGGTCGAGCTCTTTCTAACACAACCCTAATACCCCAGCTCTTTAGATTCATTCAAGGAATAAAGTCTTAACAGCCTTCACCTAGCATCCCATTACCTGAATATACCTCCAAAGCAAGGAATATTAGACCGTTTGCAACCGGAAAGACTATTCAGCTCGGTGTGCTTGTCCTCTTCTCTTTGCCTAATCCCTAATTCCCTCCTCTCTTAAACTCATTCCTACGCGCAGCTCTCCGCGCTTGGCGTGATAAATCGATCTCAGGTTTCGGCCGCACGGCGCTGCCGGGCAGGCAGCACAGCCCCCAGCGCCGGTTCTGGGCAGAGACCCAGGGACACGGACACACGTTGACTTCCCCGTGTCTCCATGGCTGGTCATGAAACAGAAGCAAGGCACGAAGCCCTCAGAAGTGGCCCCTACACCCAAGTAGTGTTTGGTTTTCCAAGAGCTTATTTTCCATGCATCTTTTTACAGTTTAGGTTCTTTTAGTGCTAATTATTCAAATTTTGGGTATTGTATTTGTCCATACAGGAACGTAGGAAATGCCATCCTGAACCAAACAGAGTCCGTCCAGTCTCCGTCAGTTGGTGTGGCCGGGCGCTACCAAAGAGTGCACCAGACCTACTTTTTGGGGGTTCTTAAAGTACCCATTTCTGTGGCAGTGAGCCCTACAGCTACAGGGAGTGTGAAGCAGCATTGACTGGTTTTGAATTAGACTTTTTTTTTTCCCTCAGTTGCTGATTGTCCCCTTATTCCTAGTGCTAGGAGACAAAGCAAACAAAGAACGGTATTTATCTTTGTTCTATAATATTGTGACATTTAAACAGGGCAAATGGGAACTGTCAAATAGAGATTTTGATATTGCTGCTGCTGATGGACTGGATTAGCAGAGGAAGGATTTGATTAATGACGAACAAAAAGAGGATGGAATAATTAATGCCCAAGAACGAATTTTTACGGACAATGAATCACTTGAAATTAATTTTATATTTCTATCAGGCTGCAAATTTGATCTAATATTCTTAGATTTCAATGAGGCATTTGACTTTATAGCTCACATTTTGATTAATAAAATATAAAATGAATATGGTGCATATGCAATAGATTTTAAATGATTAAATTGAGCGGCAATGCCTCTAAGAGACTCCCATGGGGACTGATTCTCAGCCTTGCACTCAACGTTTTTATCAGTAACCTGGAGGAAGTCGAAACTACCTCTGATAAAAGTTCTCAGATGACAGCTGGGAAGGTGATGAACAATGAAGCAGGCAGGCAGATGCAGCCAAGTATCAGATCACACATCTGGAAATAAAGACTATAGACCAATTTCACGGGATAAGAGTGTCTACGGAGGGGAACGGTGATGAAGGGTTATGTCTGCTGAGCAGACTGCAGCTTCCACAAGCAGGAGAAGCACTGTAGCTTCAGGGGTTGTTAATCTTGCTTCTCTCGATTATACCAAAGTCTGCAGAGTAGACTAACTCTAAAAAAAAAAAATCTTGGAAGCAGAGGCGAATAATCAGATCAACGGGAACTCCTACAGGAGTAACCTTAATTCAATTCTTACATACGGGGAGATCAGCACTACAACAAAAAATTGTATTACATCTGGCACTGATGCCGATGCCTGTTCCTGATGAACCAGGAATACCAGACCAGCTCTGGAGGCTGCAGTTCCCGAGGGAGATCAGACTGGAAAGACTTCAAAGAGGACTCACAAGAATGACGAAAGACGAGAAAAATACGCCTTTGTTTGAACCACCTGGGAACTCAAAGCGAACAGCATGACTTGATCCCAGCGTACGAGTAGCTATGCATGGAAAAGAGATTTTGGAGCTCTTCAGTCCGGTAGATAGGGTGGCTGGAAAATGCAGTGAGACAAATTCAGTTTTGACATTATATCCATTTCCAAACATGATAGTAACGCCCCTCACCGATAATTGTGGTGAACTGCCCAGCCCCTGAAAAATTTTAATTAGGATCGCATGGTCTTTTAAAGGTTACCAGAGCTGCCGCGCTTGTATCAGTCACTAAAGCAAAGAGAAATCTTATGGCCCACCTTATGCAAAAGACGAATTCAACATCAGTGACTCCTTTGTGACCTAAATGCCTAGAAATCTTTTACCAATACAATTTTTTCCATGTTCTGTACTCCTCCTTATGGCCGATCACTACCCTTCTGCAACTTGCACTAATCTTTTGGATGTGAGATGACCAGAGAAAATGCTGCATGTGCTCAGGAACAACCCAAGCTGGTCAACAGGATTTTTGTATATGGCTTCTCAGTAAAACATAAAGGTGTCTCAGAGCTCTTGGTAGGTGACAATCTAGTAAAATTCCTTTTGAAAATAACTCAATAATTTCATATTAATTATGTGACAGGACTGCATAAGCATTTTATAGGTGTTTCATTAGCCAAAGAAAACAGAAGGTAGGTACAGAAAATAATGCTTTTTTTAATAGCAGTAGAGCCACAAACAGCATCCCATCAAATGTCTCATCAACACTCCCGCTTATTCGCCTAGCAAAAGCCCCAGCTCTAATTCTCCAGTAAGTCAAACTTTTGTTTTTAAATAGCAATGAATTTTGGAATACAAACCTTGCATAGGGAAATACATTGATAAATTCAGCTTTGAAAACATCTCTGTTACTAACCACTCCGAGCAAAAGCTGGGCAATTTCAAGTATGTTTATGGACTGCCGGTCAACAACGGACAGTTTTTTCAGGTCTACTTTTATGTGAATATCTAATTCAGCAGCTACATTCAGTACAAACAAAATAGGGTTTGAGACTTTCAGAGCTGGTGAGCATCAAGAAATTCAGACAAACCTCGCTGAGAACACTGAACTGCTGCAACAATCAAGCTCATATTGGTCTTAAAATCATTCAGCCAAGATGTTTCACCACAAGATCAGAGAAGCATTTTTAAAATTACAGTATCATGGAAGGCCAGACCAGAATATGCTAAATAAAACAAAAAAACATCCGTTTTAAGGATTTCTTAAAACTACCCCTAAAAATTTCAGCTTAAAGACCTCGCAACAAAGACATACTACAATGATAGAAAACTGTAAAAATGCATTCCCTTTCTTAACTAGCCATGACCCCTATAAAAATCCAGTTTTTCATCACTGATACACTCATCTGCCAAAGCTACTCATCAGATTAAAAGAAAACTACACAAAGAAAGAACTAGGCAAGTCTGTAAAGGTTTCTTTTAAATCAGCTTTTCAGAACTTCAGTGACGAACAACATCACATAATCTAAGTCATTTTTATTATTTTGAAAACAAAGAACAACTATTTGGTAACAAACTGTTCCCAAGGATAAACTTCCATTCAACTCTCTCCTTACTGTTTTACATTGTTGCCAACATATTTTGCTGGCTTCAGTTATTTCATTGTTTAAGAAATACCATGGAAAACGAATACATCTTTGTTTCCCATTCCTTTGGAATCCATTTTTTGACATTCTAATTTCCATGCATTTAAATGTTTAGGCTCTCTTTTGACTTACTAACACTTAAAAAATCTGTCTTTTAGCATTGAGAGTTACACGTATTTATGTAACAATCTTCTTGTGTTATCCTAGCTAGTAAATATATGAGGTTTAATTTATAAAATCCATACCTCTCAAACACAGGGCAAAGACTTTTTACTTATCTTCAGCTAAAGACACTGCAGTGAGAGCATCATACCGCTAAACAGTAGAGTGCTGCAGGATAGTTCTGCTGCTTTTTTATTACCTGGGATACAGATGGATTTTAATTTATATTGGCTTGCTTCAGGAATTTTTTATCACCACCCGTCTGCATGAGCACTTAGGGAAACACATGATCAGTAGGTATATCGTGTACAAAGACTTTCCTAGAGAGCAACCAAAATCACTACGTTCAACATAGAGGCTTTTTAGTCGTAACAAGGAAAAGGCATACACATGAAGGCAATTCAGGAGAAATTTCAAATTAAGAGCTACTGCTGCTTCCCCAACCGATGCATCAAACCTGGTGATAATACCTGAAAATTGGAGAATATGCCCAGAAGACTTAGGTTCTGTGTTTACAGTCTTGCGTAGTTTTCCCTCTAATTTCTCCCATGTATTCTTCCTATTCAAAGTCAGTAGGAATCAACCGGGGTATCTCCCTTAAAAGACCACACTGGTATATTGCTAACAGGTGACAAAATGACAGACAAGGCGTTGTAGATAGTTTCAAATCTACAGCAATGTGTGGTGGAGAAAATGTGGAAACAGGTGCTGCCTTCTAAGTCTGGATTTTTATTTTTTCCATCTTCGAATGTTCTTTCATTTTTCCTGCCTTCCTCCTGCTCCCAGAATCCAGAAGGGAATTTTCCCTGATTTGACCTCAAGATCAAATAGAAATATTATTTGTGTTACTTTTTGCTATACATACTGTATATACTTCATACCTGCAAAAGTAATTGTTATTTAAATATTAATAACATAATCATTTCTTTTCACCCCAAAGCGGCCCATAGTACTTATATCTTCTGACTTCCCATTTTCTGCAATAACTCTTCTTTTTAAAAGGGAGTAGTCAAACTGAGCTACTTACAGCTGCTGTTGAGAGGCCCTTAAAAGCATCATCTGTGTTCAAAGATGCACATCAGACACCTATCGGCATCGTATCTCCATTCCAGACTTCAAGAACATTACTGGCCTTTCTTCTTGTGACAACAATTATGAGATGCAGCTGTTCCCTTTATATCCTTCTGCATGTATGTAGGACTGCCACTAAAATGTCAGTTCAAAGCCTGGGCTTGGCTCTTATTTTCTTCTTTTTCTATTCCAGATCTTCTGTCATAGAACTTTTCAAATCTAAAATTATTGAAAGTTATGTTTAGGGAGGGAGAAGGGAAGACCCTGGTGGTTTTCTCAAAATATTATTTCATTACTCTGTTCATAAACTCTGAGTATTAATTTATGGAATCTAAAAACCTTTGCTGTGGATCCCTGGTTTTTGTGTGTTCGGGTTTTAGGCACGACAGGAAGAGAGTAAGCGAGGCATTACTAAGCAATTTATGGGTGTGAGGGCTTAGGCTTTGAAAGAGAGAAAGTTCACAGCAGTTGCCCATCTCCTGCTCCACTCCTCTTGGAGCTGCCAACCTAGCTGCAGACTGCGAATGGAGAAGACAGAGCGAGAGTGATGACGGGCGGGACCGTTCACTGTAAAAATAAGAATAAGTCTTTCCTATCTTACGCGTGTGTGATCCAGCAACAACTACAGGAGTCTCAAACGCTCTGGTGACGAGGGCCACAAAATGCAGCTGTTTGTCTGAACGGTGGATAAAGGATCATTTAGCCTGGCGCGAGGCCAGAGGCAGCAGGACCCCACAGTCTCAGAGGCGGCTGCAGAGAAAGGAGATGCATCACCCAGGCCACAGCGGTGGAAGTTCCTCACCTCTGGTCCTTTACACAGCTGTGCTCTCGGGCTCTGAACAAGCACCTCTCTCACTCGGGCAGGTACAGCGCCAGCTGCCGTGCTCTGGCCCAACCTATTTTACCTGGATATTTTTTCTGTTCTTTTTCTTTTGGTAGGAAAACTCCTGCACACCTTCAACTCAACTATACAAGTGTTATTTCCTTGAATTTTTTAAAACTAATTTGTAGAAGACGTGTGCCTTTTCTTCACGAACCTGACCCTTAATATTCGAGAGGCCATCTCAGGCACAAAGACCAGCTGTGCCAAGAATACTACAACTACTTCAGGAGCAAACTGCTCTGTGTGAGGCGTACAGAAATTGTTTCTCCTGTATCCTGTACTTCCTCTGACTAAACACCCTCATTGGGAATGTTTTTCTGCGGGGTGTTTTAGCTGAGAAACGCCCTATGTCCAAAGCCCCCCGGTGCTATCCCACCCTGCTAGCAGGAAAGCAGTGTCTTACCCATGGCCCTCAGGATTAGCGGTGACATGCAGATTAGTTCAGTAAGTGCAGTAGTTTGGACCTTCCTTGGACTCAGCAGAAGGGTCTTAAAACAGAAAATAACCACTGAAATGCTCATTTTTTTTAATGAAATGTTGCCATGTTTGGACATTGAAGCCTAAATTCATATGCAAAGATCATCAGTATTTACTTCAGCAGAAACAACCATTCCCACATGACTAAGAAAATGCCATAAACAGAAAATTACTCACAGTCCCCTTTCTCTTGTTCATCAACCTGACCTCAAGCAAGTGTAGAAGATTTCAGAAAATAGTGCAGTGAAGATTAGGAGGATGCAACATATCCAATACACTGCTGGATGACTGAACATGACTGACAATAAAAAGATTTAAAAGTTCTTCTCTAACCATAGGTCTCAAACAGCCAGTCAGCATTCCTTACAGGCAAAACGTGGACACCCTTCAACCTCATCTGAGACACCAGTTGCTTATCTTAATCTACAGAGAACAGTTTCGTCAAAGTTGTTTCAGTATATATGAATTTTAAGTATCCTGTATCTATATGAATACTAAAACCAGATTATTTGTTTTCAGCTAATGTGGGGAATAACTCAGATCCAGGAATGTAGTGGAAGAAGGTAACTTGTGACTGGTGGATCTATACCAAGCATACCCATGAAATCCTCAAATCCTCCCAAAGAAGCATCTTTTTGCATGCTCCTGGTGGCCTAATCTTTCAGCCCATGCTGTAGAATCGTTTTGTTTTGAATAAAATGAGTCCGAATTTGAAGTTTTCACTATTCTTTCACAGGGTATCTGAGATATCTGCACATATTTTGCTCTGTTGAGATTATCAGACAGAACATTAGAAGAGCAACGTGACCAATCTGAAACTATTGGTTTCCTAAAATGCTGGATTGGTAATTCTGGAGAGCAACCACAGGAGGTGCAGAGTGCCTTCTTCTATGTCCTCACCAACCTCCTCAATGCGGAGCTGGATCCAGGGAAGGACTCGTGCCCCGATACGCTCACGGCCCTCGCCTCTGCGGCAGCTCCTTTGGCAATGGGAATCCTGCCCTGTCCGCTCCCAGATGGGCCAGTTCTGGTGCTTCTTGTGGAGTGTCAGGAGCTGAGAGGCGTTGAGTCAGGGCTCAGGTAGCTGCCATCCATGGAGAGCCACGGGACTGGCAATTTAGCAGCTGGCACGGAGCACTCTCCGAGTTGCTCAATCAAAGCTCCAGCTGCGAGAAGCAGCCACTGCGCTGGAGGGGTCGTTATTGTTTTTGAAATCACTGTTAATTAAGGTGAGATCTCACTGTGCTAGTGTTCAGCAAACACAGGAAGAAATGGACCTTTCCCTGACAAGTTTATCATTCAAACAGGCTACACAAAGAAGCATAAAGGATGATGGAAAAACTAAAAGGTATATTTTAATGTTTCTTAAAACTATTTCCCCGGGCGCCCCGCTGCAGCCCCTCTGATCAGTTGATTAGGCTCATGGGCAACGCAGCTGTGAGCAACACGCCTTTTCCTCGGTTTTACTCAAACAATAGTGCCGTGCGTATTTACCGGCTGAGAGACAGTCCAGCGAGACCAGACCAGCTTTCAATAGCTGCCGTTCAAAGTTCCACCCATTTCAGAAACTGCCTCTCTCTTCTCCCCCCAGGGAAAATGGTTGCCCACAGTTCATGCCGCTGGTTCACCAGGGAGTTTCACCTGGCTGGAGCATGGCAGGGGTCAACCCAAAACCGCATGTTCCCTCATTCATTTTCTGGCTCATTATTTTTTCCTTTCTTGACAGATATATTCAGTTTGACTGCATTTTTGCAGTCGTCACTCTATAACCCATCAGAAATCACAGTTATGTATTTCTGATTATGCTGGACAATGTAATTTCATTTTCAACCTGAATTCAAGCGGCAGTCCTGGGGATGACATACTGTGGAAATTAATGATTAACTCTGCGTGTCACTGAGCAGTTTTGTACATATCCAGCTAAAGAAGTATAAAATACTTCTAAAATTAAAAATAAAGCTTCTCATCTGCTGTTTGAAACCTAATCACTCTGCACTTGATGGTGAAAGTGTCCCGAGGCACCGACCAGCACTGAGGTCTGGTTCTGAGCCCCTAACACAGAGATTACCAATCTCTCTGCTCCCAAAGCCTGGTCCTGTCAGGATCTTTTTCAGGAAGATCTTTTCCCTTTGTGTTGAACTTTTATTGAGATCAAAGGAAATATTGTTACCACAGCTATTTAAAATCATCTCAGGGATCAGGAAACTTTTGAGTTGTCTTCTGAAGCACCAGCACCAGAGTAAAACTTCTCTCTTTACCCTCCATGCCCCGAGTTCCCTGCTTCGTCTTCATACACAGCGATGCCACGTGTTGCACATAAACCCAACAGAAGAACCAAGCAATTACCTGTGAGCGTGTGTGTATGTACAGACATAATTTTCCCAGAGATGCAAATACTCCCCAGTGGAGAAAGCTGCGGTAAAAACGGTGCATGACAAATGCTCTTCCCAGTGTTTAATGCATCACGTAACGCCACTTGGACTTCATGGCAGTAGACCAGCTATATGAACCGTATACATTACAGCAATAATCAGAGAAATCAGTAAAAGTCTGCTTAACAGAAATCCAGAATTACATGTAGACTGCCCTATGTAAACATACAGAAGTTAACCTTCTTAGACCAAACTAACGTTCTCGACTGAAAATCTGGCTCTAGTACGTGTTTGCCCCGACTTTAATGGGAGACAGTATTTCAGTATCTCACTGGAAGACAGGGCTTTCTATGTTGATTGACACCCAATTTACGCACCTTAACAATCACAACTAATGGTGGACACTGCATAGGACGAATAAAGTTGCATTCTCAGCTCAAAGCTATTAACTACAACAGATTAAGTACCTTCACGTAACTACCTGATCGTCTAAAATTCGCAGGTAATGCCTATGGGTGACAGTATTTTTCACCGTGTGTGGTATGCATACCATCATTGTGTACTTTGGCTTGGCATCACTGTAGCTTCTCACCTCTTTTTTCCAAGCTGTAGGCTATGAGATACCGACAAATATATTTTTTAGTTCTATTGGATTTCCTCACTTAAAAGTGAGATAATGGCTGTGTCAGAAAGACATACAGACACAAAGAAAGAAACAGAATATTAATACTTTTCATTCTACTCTTGAATCTAATGATCAAGTGTAAGAGGTGTCTTTTTGCATTGTCTGAAATACCTCAGCTTTTAAAATTCAGCTCTGAGAGGCTGGCTACCTCCGAGTGAAGATACATTTCATAATTTAGACGTGGTGCGAGAGTTGATGTGAAATCCAGACTGAATTGTCAAGCACAGGTAAAAAATCAGCCATTCCTCTGATCACGGGTCAATTTATCTTACAGAGATAAATCAAACCGCAGTATTTACATGTTCAGAACAAGTAATGAAGTATGAGGCACTGTTCCACCAACCTACAACCTGCAAATGAGAACCCTTATTATATTATGGCTATAAAACTGACATCAGTTGTGTATGATTACTGTACATTCATGTTAACAGCTTCGAAATGTGGATCCACATCCCTACTCTTTTCTTAAATCCATGGGATTAATCTAGCCATATATCAACTTTAGCCTTTTTCTATTATTTTAGCATAGCCTTAGAATTATATTTGGCATCTGTAACCGGCACATACAATAACTACTAGCAACAGGAATCATTTCTGCATTGAGGTCACTGAGTATATCGACTGCTGTAAGAAGTCGGGAGAGAGCAGAATACTGCCTGACTCAAAAAGTCAAGGGAAACAGGAAAAATATAACCCAGAAATCGTTGGAGCTCTCAGCCGCATTTGAGATGTAGTGCTCAGATCTCAGCAGAGCTTGCCCTCTCCTAACCCCTCCTTATCTTCCCCTCCTCCCTGCCACACACATACAGAATCACTAGAAATGATCCTTTGGTTTAACAAAAGCCTTTGCCCGTCCCTCTTTCTCTGCAAGGAACAAGAGCTAATCCAACTAGCCTGTCCCATAGGAAAAGCTGTTATTTGTGCGTTAGCCAGGAAGACCAGGGAGACGATTGCAGCGCAGGCTGCCT
>NW_009201746.1:0-250 GCF_000690835.1 Fulmarus glacialis | reverse complement strand
GCGGAGCCTCTGTTCAAAGAGCGGGTAAAAAAGGATGCAGAAGACAATGAGGAAGAGCCTGGCTTTCCCCCCACTCGCAGCACTACACGGCACAGGGCGGATTTCACGTTTTCAATCTCTCGCCTTTGAAAGCACGGCTCAGCCGCGCGGGAGACCGTCTGCCATTGCAGCCGGGGAGGCTGTTCTGCAGGCGGCGGCAACTTCCCCGCAGGGAAGCCCGAGCCTCCCCGCAGAGCCGCCCTTCCCACGC
>NW_009201745.1:2813-13296 GCF_000690835.1 Fulmarus glacialis | reverse complement strand
TACCCCAAACACGCTGTAATCAATAACTCTGCCCGGAAGGACGGAGACGCGCTCCCAGACCTGCACAGGCTGACAGGCAGCAAATGACACGATGGTACAAAGAGGGACCCCAACAGCTATTAAACACAATAGGCAGCAAACTCCTCCATCGATATTCTGGACAGACAACCTAACTCTCGTCATAAATCACTCCCGATAACACGGAGAATACAACCTTCGCAGAATTGGCGAGGTGTCGCGCAGCTCCACGGGCAGTGTTAAATGCAAACTGTTTAATTAATGGGATTACAAATTTGCAGTTCACCTGCATATGCCCCGTGTTGTCAGCCTGTTCTCCGAGGCAGGATGCAGCGGAGCTCCGGCACCGAGCAGGGCACTGATGGATGCAAAGCGGTGATGGAAAAGCAAGGCACCGAGGAGGAGCGAGGAGACTGGAAGCAGAGCAAAGCCCAGCGGGCCAGGCTGCAACACCAGCTTAAAAAGTCTGCAAACAGGGTGTGAAGGGACCGATCCTGTCCCTTGCACGCTCCCCATTTGCACATTCAGTCCCTCCTGTCGCCCACAGCCCTTCTAACCCCCGCGGCCAGTCCTCTTTCCCCTGGCACCCGATGGGCAGCCGAGGCGGAGAGGGGAAGGGGACCAGGACAGAGAGACCCCACCGCTCGGCTCCCAGGGGACAAGGTGGCCATAAAGGCGATTTATCCGCCAGGCCAAAGGCAGGGGAGCGAGCTCCCGTTGAATCACGAATGCACAGCACGGTGCCACTGGGAAAGACCGAGTGTAACCCAGGAACGAAACCGGCACGCAGAACCTGAGGGCACGCCTTGCAGTAGAAAGGCGCATGCAACCGTATATACAGTATGGTGCGTGCATATTTAATGTATTTGCTTGGCAGATGGAATAACTTTGTTAACAGACTATTTAAATTCCTGAGGGGGTACCTGTAACTATTAGAAATTGATTTTATGAGCCTGTTATACAAACATTACTCTTCAAGGTCTAAAGCATATTGAAATTCTTCCTGTTCTCTCTCAAACAGATGGTGCTAGGAATTTTTCTGAACCTACTCGTATCCATAAATACTACCCGCCACTCCCTCTTGCAAGACAGAAACGATCCTAATTAGAACGGAGAGCCCTCGCCATCTTTTCCTCATCACACAGTTACTATAAAAACACTCCAGAATAGGACGGTTTTGGCAAACCCCTCCCCAGGCGAGCGACTGTGAGTATTCCTCTACGTTTGTCATGATTAGATAGAATAAAAAGGGCTTCGGTGCCGTTCGTGAGCCCTGGAAACAAGGCAGAGCGAGTGCGTGGGATGGCGGCAGGAGCAGGCGGTGTCACCCCGGGCTGCGGGTAACGGCGGGTTAGAGCTGGGTAGGGATGGGGATGCGATGCCGGCAGGATCGTATCTCCAACCCCAGATTCAGTAACACACCCGGGTCTTCAGAGCACGCCAAATTGCAGAGAAATTAATGTGGAGGAGGGGAAAAAAAAAAAAAAAAATCCTTTACAACAGATTAAAGGGCTTGAGGGATTGATTTGTAAGGAAAAATTAAAAGAGCTCAATCTGTCAAGCTTGACTAGGCATCAGCCAGGAGCAGGCATCGGGGTGGGGAGAGCTCGATGGGGAGCCACGGGCGCCCAGGGTATTTGCACACCTCCAAGAGCTGCCTGCCAGGGCGTTATAAGCAGGAGCGAAGGGATCAGGGGCAGGTTAGCAGTGTAAATACAGCTCTGAGCTCCTTCGGGTACCACCCGCTTGTATCCGTGGCTGGCTCGGTGGGTGTTCAACCAGAAATGAAATTTTGCTCACCAAGAGATCTTTCGAGGCCGGCAACAGATTCATTTAATCAAGCAGCCAGATTTGTTGCAGGATGAAATTAATTTTGTTCTGGGTAGAACTGGAGGTAGTTGAGGGAGACGAGGGCTCCTATTCAGGGGAGAGAAACAATACGCGGTGCGATAAGGTGCCCAGCCTCGCAGCGTGAATAGCAAACTCCAGCTCAGATAGGCCACCGGATATTTTTTTTTTTTACTATACTGCCATTCATGAACAACCCCGAGCTCAAATACGGTCATAAAGAGCATTCACTGAATGGAAAAAAATCATTAAAAATTGTGGTCTCTTCCTGGACAACTCAGTAACAGAAAGTGCCAGCTACATTTGTTGAATAAATTGCTTGCAGGGAATAGTTTTAACTAGCTCTAAATGGGATGAAATTAAGCGTAGGGGAATGAATGCCAAATACCACAAAACTATTCCTGGGTGTGAGAGGTACAAGGCGGGGAGCAGCTTCTCTAGGCAGACCTCAATGAAAAGCCGTGACCAGACCCCCTGGTAGGCACCCCACAGATTTGGGGCTGCCTGATCTGAATTTGGCACTTCCAGGTCTCATCAGCAGAGGGCAGGGGCTGGCCACGGAGCCAGGGATTGGGGCCACCGGGCTGGGCAAGTGGGCAGGAGATTTTGGGGCCCCTGGGTGCCCCTCAACAGCCCGGCAGCAGGTTTTGCCAGCGGTCTCCCCGCCTGTCCCAGCCCAGTGTGGAGATTGCAGTGGATTGCTTGGATTTTGGAAGATGGGGGATCTCATGGGCATGGGAGAGGAGCAGACCTTGCAGGAATGAGTCCACCCTTATTCCTCTTTTCGTTGCCTAAACAAATCCCGACGGTTTCTCTGCTCCCCAGCTGCAGCAGCCATCCCCAGGCTCCCCTCCTAGGTCCATCCTCAGCGCTGCCGCCCAGCCCGTTCCCTGCCCCGAGCCCGGGGAAGCACCACAGCACCGAGAGCAGAGGCAGGCCTGACACCAGCAACAGATGAAGCTTTCCAACCGGTTATCTTCTAGGACTTCAGGGAAGGGAAGAGAAGAGGGTCTTATTAAAGAAAAGAAGAGAACAGGCAAAAATCCCCAAATGATTTGCTTCTTCCATTGGCTGTCTTGTTTGGTCAGCTCAAAGCAGGGGCTATCGCAGGCTGAGGGCTGGTGCCCAGTAAGCGGGCATTATACGGGTATTTTACAAACTCCATCCTCCCTAGAGAAGGCAGCAGTTTTTTCCCCTTTAACAGCCGTTAAGGCAGGGCGCAGCCCAGGGCAGGACGCCTGCAGAGCCCCAGGCACCCTGAGCAGGGACCCCCGCGCCCCGGCACAGCAGTAACCCCGAGGCTCTCCAGCCTGTCCCTGCGCCGTTCCAGCCCCATCAGCACCTCCGGGACAGGAACACATCAAGTGAGATACCTACAGGGATTCCCCGAGCTTTGGCCCGTGGGTGAAAGGCATCTGTGCGGCTCGCAGGGAGCAACCTGGCGAACAGAAGATCCTGCCGTGCCCCTGGGGCGATGGTGCATAGCAAATTGCCACAGACAGGAGACTGTAATGCAACCCAGCAGCAGTAAAGAAAGCCAGCATCGTTCTCGGCTGAATGCACAAACGCATTGTGCCATGGAGCAGGGAGGTGACAAACCCTCGCTGGGCAGAACGGAGGTGACACGGAGGTCCAGACACCCCCCTGCAGGGAAGGGAGGGTCAAGAGGGGACCAGGCAAATCAGCTTCAAGATCTCCTCAAGGTCTGAGGGCAAGAGGAACACAGCAGCGCTGGCTAGGACCCACCCTGCTCTCCCCTGCCAGTTTGCGAGCACAGGGACTTGGAGTCCCTTGGGAAGCAGCTGGAGGAGGATGGGTGCAGATGAAGGTCAGAGGGCCTTGGGGTGACAGCTCACCTTGAGCCATTTGGGGCTTTTTGACCAGTCACAGGTCCTGGATGCCTCTCGGGGCCATGGAGTATCTTGGAGGGTCCAGGTGGATGGTGCACACACACAGCCCCACTAGCCAACACAAGGAATTGGACAGCTGCAGAGCTTCAAAGAGCATCTCAGATGTCCTTCATCTAAGGACTTCAGTGGCTTCACACCCAAGAAGCACCTCCCTTTCCAAACCCAATTCACCACCAGCCACATCAGACCCTGCTGCCTCCACCAGATAAAAATCGGGCTGAAATTGCAAGTCTCGCTGCCTACCCCCAAATCTTGCTTCTTCCTTGGATGGGATGAGACCCTGCAGCAGGAGGTTCCTACCTGTGGCCACCTCCGGATGCCTCTGAGCCAGGATCACCCCATGGCTGGGGGACACCAACAGGAGGTGCTGTGCAAACCCAGGTTAAAAGAACAGCTCTGGATCCAAAAAAACTTCCCAGGAACCAGGATGGGTGGCAGGGGACACGCCGTGCAGGAGGTCACGGAGCTCAGAAGAGCACCCAGGCGCTTCCTCCTCAGCCCCGTAGCACGGGGAGGCGAGTGCTGAGCATTTCCATCATGCTGCTACAGCAATTATAGAATCAGCCAAACGGTTAAAGAGGCTGGAGGGTTTGATTTAAATAAATAATAATAATTTAGCTTCCAAATTGCTCCCACATTGAGGTGCTTCAGGCTTTGCGCAACACAATAAAAGCCATCTCTAAAAAAAACACAACAACAAAAAGCACACTAAAATGTTATCAGAAAAACACTACTCATTAAAATTAACAATTAAAACAAATTAGAAAGGCTCTACTGACACGGAGGGGGAGGAAGAGCATCCAAACGAGAAAAAATGCCTGGTAATTTTTAGTCACTGATAAGTAAAATAATGGTCTCATTTAGTACTGATTACCTAGAATTATTTAATTTTACTTCAAATTATTCAATTTTTGGTTGAAGTTACCTAGTAATTTTTAATTACTGATACATAATGCAATGACGAATGACTTATTTACCTCTGTCTGCACAGAAGCGTGCAAGAAATCAATAGGCATTTCTGGCAAATTATTAAGCGACTTGATGAAATGATAGGAATGTTTTCCCATTAGCAGGAATTGCTAAGCCCCAGCCCAGGATGAGCACCGGGGCCGGGCAGGGGGTGAGGTAGGAGAAGGCAGAGAGACCTGGAGCACCGGCCCTGAGAGGCAGCTTTCGGGAAGCGATGGGGTCGGAGCCGGGAAAAGGCAAACCCACCCCGCTGCGCTCAGGAAAGCAGTGTTCGGTCCATTTTTAGCAGAGAGCAAGCTCAGCCACAGACTCTTGGCTGCCTCATTGATTTTTTTCCTCCTAATGGAAACAACCTGCAGGACTGAAAATATTTGCAAACTGCTCAGGTCAAAAGAGGGAGCAGCAATAACAACGGGGGCGGAGGGGAGGCTTTTCCAGGGCAGAGTCGTGCTGTGCCCCTTTCCCAGCGTCTCTGGGATGTTTTCTTTTCCCTGGGCACGTTGCCTATCCTTTTTTTTTTTTTTTTTTTAATCCTCAAGCAAGAGTATTCCCTAGGTATTTGCCCCATGTGGGCCAGTCTTGTTAAAGAGATGAGAGTGGAAAGGATCAGAGGAAGAGGAACCGGCTCTGTCCTTAACCTGTGCGTGGCTCTAAATGGCCAAAATTCACCTCTCGTCACCTGCTAGAGAGCTCATGCCTCGGGTCAGAGCCAGGACTGCTCAGGCAATGTGGCGAGGCAGGATTAGAGCTCAAAACGGTCTTGATAAATTGGAGATAGAGCCAGGAAAAACAGGCGGGTGTTCACCAACACAAGTGCAAGGTTCAACCGAGCAAATACGGAGCCGGCGGAGGAAGCCTAAATAAATAGGGAGAGAAGCTGGCAAGGTAGCTGCTCTGCAGAAAAGAGCTGGGGGATGTAATGGATCGCAGGCTGAATGCAAGGCAGGAGTGTTGTACTGCGGCAAAAAAATTAAAAGATTAAAAAAGGAGCATTGTTAGGAGATATAAAAAGAGCACCTCACCTCCAGTGCCCTCCCAGCCCTGCCACAGTCTTGCCTGTGGATATGCCCCGTTCTGGGTGCTGCCATGTAACAGAGGTGGGAAATAAACAGCGAGAGCACAGCCAAGGACAGCAAGACCTGCCAGAGGTCTGCAAAGCTGTTTGGAGCAGCTGCCTGGCTGGGGTCGGCCACCCCCCGGGGAAGGAGGCGGGAGGCAGATGCCCGGGCCCCTCGGGCGGGGAGATGCTGCCGGGAGGAAGGGACCCGTCTGCGCCGAGCGAGAAATAACGGGCTGAAGCTGCAGGGAGGAGAAACTCAGTTTGGATGCAAGCTCTCAGCTGCAAAGCCCATCGGGAATCCCATCTCCATCCCAGAGGGGCTGAGAAACCTCCAGCAAATGCAGCCGGGGCTGAGCTGGTCCTGCCTCGGTGCTGGACTGGAGCCCTGGCAGCTACTGCTCCCCCACAGGCAGCCGGGGAGGGGACGGGGTGCGTCCCCCCTCGCCATCCCATGGACGCATCCAGACCCATCTCGCCCTGCCCAACGCTGCCAGGAGAGCTGGGCCAGTGGAGTGTTTTCAGCGGTCACTCCTATTTTTTTTTTTAAATGAAAGAAATAGCTGTGAAACACATGATAAAAATCTATAGCTCTCCCCACCGGCTTGTGGATAGAGTCCCACGACTGTTCATATTGGAAATTCAATTCCAATCAGTGTATTGGCAGGAAAGGATTAGGGTCGGTGCCAAAACGCGTTCATCCCGGCCAGCGCTTTCCTGAGCCTCCGCATGCTCCACCAGCCGCTCCGGTCCCTGCCGAGGGCCCGTCTCGGAAGCCAGCTGCTGGAACGGCTCCATATGGGGCTCAGCTCGTGCCAGCACCCCGTGATGTGCCCTGCGGAGGGTGCGGGCACATTCCTTGGTGATGCCTCCGCATGCCCAGGCTGTGCCTGCCTCCCTCCTTCCCTGCAACGCTCCCGTGCTCGGCTGCCTGGGAGGCCAGTGAGCCCCGAGGCAGCTGCTCTGTTCCTCTGCTGCACAAGCAATGGGGCCTGGTGAGTAAATCCTTCAATGCTCCCTCCAACACTGTTCCCCCCTCCATCACCTTCTGCAACGAGCAGTCCCTATGTCAAGACCCATATGGACCATCTAGCACGCAGTAACCAGGATTTCACACACAGCGGGGGTCTCCAGGACCCCCTTCCAGCAGCGCTGGGGCACTGTCCCATCTCCCAGTGACAGTCCAAGCTGCTCAAGACATCACGGTGCACAGCTTGGTGTTCAGCAGCGTCCAGGGCACCAAGCTGCCCTTGGGCTCGTGATGGCAGGGCCAGGGAGCACTGTGCCAGGCTAAGTCAATACAGCAACACACGTCTCATTGGGTTTGGGTGCCTCACTGCAAGAAAGATATTGGACATAGAGTCAGGAGTGGAGGATTTCAAGCCATTGGGTTTCTTAGGAGCCCGGAGATAAAGCTGGATAAAAATGAGTAAGGTAGAGGCATTACCCACAGGGTCTTATCTGATCTGGCATCCAAACCTGCTATTGCCTCCACTTCCCTATCTTGAGGAGCTTTTTAAATGCACACAGCTACAAATCACCCCCTTCCAGTTTAAGTGTCAAATTAAATCAAGACAAACGTTCCCCTGTTCCACATTTCCTTTGGTCCTTGGCTAAGCCCTGCAGCCCTTTCCCAAACCTCCACCTCCCACAACCTGGCACAACCCCAAGCCTTTGCCTTGGGAGACATCTTCAGCCTGAACTTCCCATCCCTCTGGCATGCAGAACTGCTCCACCGCCAGCCCCTCTTTTCAGCAAGCAAGTTGCTGAAGACTTTTTGCAAAAGGAGCTTTGCTGTCAAGCTGCTCTAGTCACCAGCTTTAAGCCCATTACCAGAAAATGTCAGGCAAAACCGGAGCTTGCCTTAGCATCCAGCTCACTCTGCCTCAGGGATGGACACTTGTGGATGCAACAGAGAAAGCTCTACCAGGACAGATGGCTAAATCCAAAGACAGAAAGCTAAAAACTGATAAGAAACTCATTTTTACACCAACACATGATTAATGTGCAGAACTCATTGCCGTAAGATACAACGAGGCAGAGAGTTTTGTAAGATTTTAAAGAAGATCTGACATTTATGCGGCTAATAAAAGTTTCTGTAGCTCCATGAGTCAAGGTAGATAAAAGGAAGGTGCCTGGAGGGGAGATAAGGCCATGTGCTTCGGAGCATAAGCTAATGACTAATAGCAAAAGACAAAGAAGAAAGCACCCCTGGGAGGCTGAGTTTTTCCTGTTTTTCCTATGTACCAGGTGTTTGCTTGTACCTTCTCTGAAGGTCCTGGCACATGTTACTGCAAGATCGGATAGGCGACGAGCTGCATCCCAGGCTTGCCCCAGGACAGCAACTCCCCTTCTCCTAAATTTCTACATTTTGTTTTGGTTTTAAATTAGACCCAGATCTCTTAAAGCCCTGAGAAGCCTCTATCATTAATCCTCCTGACACACAACCTGGCCACATGCACTGGAAATCATTGCTCAGGGGTTGGCGGGGCTCCAGGCAGAGGGGACCGAATGCTGATTCACAGGGGCCCCAGGGATGCTGACACCGCAGGCGGGAACCAAGGATGCCAGCTTAGCTGTGCCCGCTCTCGCCACCCTCGGCCCAGCAACATATTGCACAGAAAGATTTTGTCTGAACAAGAGCGTGGTGCTGCCTGGATTCTGCCAGCTACTGGAAGGACATGGGTGATGCTGGCGGGACAGACGGGTGCATCGCTGGCTTGGCTGGACCCGTCTCCACAGAGGGGATTGCAGACCTGTGCGTGCTCAGATACCCTCATTTTGGTGGTAGCTGCAAAGCACGAGGCCAACATGCCACGGTTCAGGAGGCACGGTGGTGACTCACGAGCCTCTCCTCCATACCAGGGTTAGGAAAGGTATCACATATCCTGGGCTGGAGCCAAACCATAGGCGCAACTGCGCAAATACGCTCGCACTGGGTATGGCGGCGCTGGGGCTTGGTGTGCCCCAGGCTCCCGCATCCCATCACCGCGCCCTTCCATCGTGCAGCACCGCTGCTGCCCGTCCGCCTCTGCCCGGCGTGCTGCTTCGCCCCTTCTCCTTTGAAGCCACTTGCGTCTGTGTATAGACGTCCGGAGCTGTTGTTGGCCGCCTGCCGGCATGTGCTTCATGCCTTGGTCCAACACCTCTTACCTCTGCAGAGTTTACATGATCCCCGCATCCCATCACCGCGCCCTTCCATCGTGCAGCACCGCTGCTGCCCGTCCGCCTCTGCCCGGCGTGCTGCTTCGCCCCTTCTCCTTTGAAGCCACTTGCGTCTGTGTATAGACGTCCGGAGCTGTTGTTGGCCGCCTGCCGGCATGTGCTTCATGCCTTGGTCCAACACCTCTTACCTCTGCAGAGTTTACATGATCTCAGCCTAATCCTTCCCCAGTTTGTCCGCGGGCTCTGTCCTGCCTCGCGGCACACCGGGCTCTCTTTGTACAGCTGCCATCCTCCAACACGTGGATGTTCAGGTCCCAGGACCCATTCCCTTCCCCTCCCACCCTCTGTTTAACCATCACCCCAACGTGCAGCTCTAGGGCCATTAACACTGCCTGGAGGCCTTACCTGGAGGTTTGGGGGCTCAAATGCTCCTCACCTCCAGACCACCGCTTGCACGAAGTGAATCCCACCTCCAGGGCCAGCCCGTTGCTCGCTGCCTGGCCCAGCTCTGCAGGAGGCAAGGCTGCTCTGCCCGCCCGGGTGCTGCTGGCCACGGGGAAGGTCCCTCGGCTGCAAGGTGGACATGGAGATCAGAGCACTGGAGACTGCCAATTTCTTGCATTTTGGCTTGTAAATGTCCCCCCCTTCCAGGCTTATTGCTCTCAAAAAGCACCAAAGTCATTGCGTTTCTCCAAGCTGAGTTATAAAGGATCTATAGGGCCTTTCCATTTCCACCCCAAAATGCTCATCGCTGAGCCTCCCGGCTGGCAGACCTCCACCCAGCTCCACTCATCGCTCCCACACCTCCTCAAAAACACCTGTGGAGGGTCTGAGCTTTGGGCCCACACAGGCCCTTACACATCCCTCCCCGACTGCACCACGGCTTCGTGGTGAACACGGCCCTTTCCCACGGCAAAGCCGCCAGAGCCTCGCCTCATCGCGCCCTCCTGTCCCCGCCTGGCCGCGCTCCCGCCTGCCCCTCTTCACACCTCCAAAACCCCTGCTGCCAAGCACCTCCTTTGCTCAAACCCACCATGTTCCTTGCCCTCATTGCAAGCTGCAGCCACTTCTCCGCACGCACTTTTCCACTGTGGTGGGTTAAACTCCCCCATCCCGCTTCAACGCTGAGGCTGGGCATCTGCCCCACTGCTTCTCCCCTGCCCAGTTCCATCAACCCAGCCGCAGCCCCCTCCCTTACCAGCCCGCCCAGGGGTGCTGCTCCCCCCTCACACACCCCCGTCCCCTGGCAGGCCTGGCCTCCCCCGAGCCGCCCGGGGCAGGAGGCAAGTTCAGCTGCAGCACTCCTCGTCTAGACAAAAACACGCATGCAGCACCCTGACCTCCTCCTCCCCGCGCGCTTGTTTGTGCCTCTCCTGGCGGTAGTCTGTCATTTACTGACAGCACTTCAGCCTCCCTAATTTGGGGCCGGGAGATTTCCAGGGAAAGATTGCTCTTCCTTTTAATTACATATTTACACGGCACCCAGCAGGCCCGGTCAGGGTGCCGAGCACACACA
>NW_009201745.1:2333-2761 GCF_000690835.1 Fulmarus glacialis | reverse complement strand
TTGAACAGCCACAGGTCAGCACCGAGCCCGACTTGCCGAGGGCTACAAGCACAAAAAAAAAGCTAAGACCCTGAAATAACTCCCTCTGCACAAAGCTGCCTGCACCTAGAGCCGTCGGGGAAACCCATCCCACCATTCCTCGGTCTTTAAAAAGGCTCAGCTGTGGCTCAGCGGGGAGGGACCCAGCTGTGAGGGGCTGACGAGCCTTTTAGCATCCCGGCAGGTTTGCATGAGCGGGTGTGATTTGTTCCATCCGGATTTAGCAGAAAGTTCCAGCCATGGGTCGTGCTCTGGCATTTGTTACAAACCAGCTCTCTGCTCACCCACCCCCCCCTTTTTTTTTCCTTAAAAGCAAAATATTTGCTTCAGACAGCATTTAGTGGAGCGCTTTATTACCCGCTGTCCCTGTTCTGCCGGCCGGCTTGGCG
>NW_009201745.1:0-2277 GCF_000690835.1 Fulmarus glacialis | reverse complement strand
ACGGCCGGCGCTGCGGGAGGGCGTTCCTCGCTGTGGCTCCTCCGAGACCAAAAGCTGGGGGAAAAAAGCCAACAGGCAAGTTCTGGAGGTCTTTCCACAGCACGATCCAAGAATTAAAAAAGCTAAACAGATTTTACATATTAAGACTACAACCCTTCAGTGCAACATTAAAGACTATTTACTTAAGAGGCTGTGGATGTTACACTGGGAAGTTTTCCCTTCCACAGATGCTCCGAGCAGCAACGGCAGAAGCCTGCAACGAGCAGTTCGTAGCATTTTATCGCATCGCTGCTGCAGCCAAAAAACACTCGTTATCCTCCAAAAGCGGAGGTTTGCCAGCGCTGTCGCGATGGGCGGCTGGTCCCCGCATGCCGGCTGCGGGTGCTTTGCTGCTCCGAAATGGCATGCCCAGGGTCACGGCAGGCCCATCGCCTGCAAGTCACTGTCCTTAGAGTTATTTATAGAGCGAGGGCCAAGAAGGGACCTGGAAGAGCATCTGTAAATTCTGTCACGTGTCATTGTCCCAACGTGGCATTGCCCAACCCTTCCCTCCTCTTCCCGAGCTTCTCTCCTGTGGGTGACCCTTGGGAAAGCTGGAGGAATTAGGGATCAACAGAGAAAAATATTTCACCTAATCAGAAAAATGATATAATCAGAAGCTCTCATTGTGAGCCCAGAAACCTGATGGGCTTTAAAGCTTCAAATTCAGCCTCCTGACCGCAGGGAGCTGTTCCCGCTCCTCCGTTGGAGGGGAAAAGAGAGCTGACGCCTTCTGCTAAATCCAGATAACCCCGTTCATCTTCCGCGGCAGATCTTTAAAGTTTTTACTGGAGAGGTGACAAATGCCGGGAAATCCAAGCCTCACCTCCAGCCCGCTCTCGGGCCACCTGTACTTGGGCCGGCACGGCCACGCCGGCCCCGCGCCGCCTCCCGAGCCGTCCTGTGGTTTCCTCCCATCCCAGACGGCGCTCCTGGAGCTCTATCTCCGATTCATTATGCTAATTGGGAGGAACCGGAAAGCCAGACTCTGGGTCAGCAGATTTTTGCTGGGGAAAAAAATAAAAAAGAGCTGGTTTGGCTCTCTCTAGACACGCTTCCCACTGCAAGAAACTGCGAGAAACCCCAGTGGGGCTAAAAGAGACATTTTGCCCTAATTTTTGGATTGCTCTTCTCTGTCCAGGTCTGTACCCGCCGCAGACCTGGTGGTGTCTCCAGTGGTTTTCAAAGTTACGACCACCTGAAATTGTGTTTAGATGAGAATAGCAGCTTTCATTAATGTGTAACACGTCCCCTGTGTGCCCAAAAAGCTCAGAAAGCAGAAGAAAAATTAAAAGCCATAATGTATTTTTTTATTCTTATTGATTTTTAAGCCTATCTCATTTTGGGGACCTGGCTCGTAATTTTGGAGCGCTTGTGGGATAGTATAAGTTCCCGAGGCCTCACAGTAGGATTGTACAAAGACTTTTCCTTGTGTTTTATTTTTCAGGAACCTTGATAGCTAAATGCAGTCTTGTGGAGAAGATTTTTTAATATTCAGGCTGACAAAAATAATTACTTTTCAGTATTATGCAATAAACCACCTGATGGGACCACGGCACTGGAGTTGATGTGGGCAAGCTGGCCAGGACAGATCTCTGGCCGAGCGTGGGGACCGGCCACCCGACCCCAGGGCTCCCTTGCTTTTCCCTGGTTTTTATTGCACCATCCTGGATTAAACACCAGAAAACTGGGAGCCCCAGGATACGCCGGCATCTGCCGGTATTTGCGCAGAGGCTGGGCTAGCTGTGCAGGGCACACTGCGAGCCCGGCAGCTCCACGTGCACGTCCTTGCTCGGGAAGCCGTGCTTTAATCAAGGCTCTGGGATCCTTCCTTCAGCCGCCCGGGGCGGGGGGGATTTTAACTCTAAACACATTAGCGTGCGAGATTGAAAGGTAACGCGTCCTCCTGGGGCCGCCGAACAACGGAAAGGAGCCTGGGTTTCATTTGCACAAAGCGCGCAGTGGGAATTTCCCTAATCAAATAAAAAGAAAATGAAAAACTCACTCTCTCCAAAAGTTTAATTCTCTTAATTACATTAATTGGAGAAACATAGGAGCCTCCTTTGCGTGCGTTTCTTCTCTGCAGAAGAGAGGAGCTGTGGGAAGGGACTTTTTTGCACAAGGGTGCGGGCTGGACCTGCATCCCCAGGCAGGATGGGATGGGGATGGAGGAGGCAGAGCAGGGATGCCCTGTGGTCATCCTCACCCCAAAAAAAGCACCAAGAAATAATATTTCCT
>NW_009201744.1:0-11856 GCF_000690835.1 Fulmarus glacialis | reverse complement strand
AGCGCGTTCAGTTACACGGGACTAACATTTGCCGGTTTCAGGGGAAATTTCCCTAAGGTCCTTTGACACAAAGAGTCACTATTTCATAAGCGGAACAGAGAACAGTTTGGATAACTGAGGATATGGAGCTTTTCATTCCTCTGCTCAGCCAACACACAGAAGCCTTGACACGGAATCACTTAGTGAAATAAAATACTCCAAACCAGCCTAAATGGCAAAACAACAGTAGAGCATCATGGAAAGCACGCTCAGCCCAAGACAGATACTCAGTGTGGAAGCAGAATGATTTTTTCAGAGGAGCCTTAGGCAAATGTTCATTAGCACAGAGAAGATGACAGTGGAAGATTCTCCTTTTCTGACAGAAACATGGACATGGTAAAGTACTGCGTGAGAGGGTCACGGCTTTGCACTGTATCCAACAGCTCAACACCCTGGAACACAGGCTCCCACACAGCTGACTACAGCAGAGGTAAAGACAGGTAGTTTCGTTCTTTCACTAGGTCCCGCTATCACAGCCCCCTGCCTATGTGCCTTCAAATAAAACCCAAATGGTCCAAACGCAGAGGCACTGCAGGATGCAGCAGCTGGGCGACCACTCTCTGGTGGGTAGTCAGTAACAGCCCGAGCCTCTGCTTTCTGGCTAACTGGCCCTTTTCTCAATATTCAAGCTGCAATACAGTGCTCAGTGCTACATCTGCACATCTGCTGAAAAAGGAATTCCTCATATCTAGGGTAGAAAACAAGTTTCTGTTACCATAAAACAAGGTGTATCTACCTATCTGCTCCTTAAAAAAGAGAGACATATTAAATGTTCTTACAATATCCAGGCTCCAGCAACGTCCAAAGCCTTTCCCTCTGTGTCCATGTTTTCACCTACATGTGCTACAGTCTTTCCTGGCCCAATCTCCTTTCAACTGCCTTAAAGCTAACGCTCCAGGTGGGGAGGCCAGGCTGGCTGCAGTCCCTCTGCAGCACTGCCCTGGTTTGCCTCTGTAGCTCAGCGGGAGGAGAAGGTGAAGGGGATGGGACTGGACCTCAGGAGGGAAGGGACACATCCTCCTGCAGCTTGGCCACGGGGCAGGGTAGCCTGGGAAGTGGCTGAGTTGCAATGGAAAGCCCCTGGGAGCTGTGAGCTTGTCTAAGATGCTCAATTCAGCTTCTCCCATCAAAGGGCCTTGTGGAAGGAGAGAAAGTGGTACGCCTTTATACCTCCTTGGAACCCTATTAACTGTAAAGGCAGCCTTAGCAGCCTCTGCTGGAAACAAAGAACATTACCAGCAGAGCACAGGAGACTGAAAAAGAAGCAAAGGAGACCTGAAATCTGATGTTGCTCTTAAAAAAGACAAAGCAGAGCCCAGGCAGGAGCAGAGAAGGGAACCTAGAAAGGAAAGGTAACATTCAAACACACTAATTAAGGAGAAGTACTGGAAAATAGGGGAAGACAGTCAGGAATTCTGCCATTTTTGCCTCTGCAATTCATAGAATCATAGAATCATTAAGGTTGGAAAAGACCTCTAAGATCATCGAGTCCAACTGTCAACCCAACCCCACCATGCCCACTAAACCATGTCCCTAAGCGCCTCATCTACACGTCTTTTAAATACTTCCAGGGATGGTGACTCCACCAGTTCCCTGGGCAGCCTGTTCCAAGGCCTGACCACTCCTTCAGTAAAGAAATTAATCTCCATCTTCTAGGATACACTGACCCTCCTTGCACCAATCTAACAGGAAGGCGTTTCTGCACCTTATGCAGAAGGATTCCTTCACCTCCAGACAAAACTCACTTTCTCTTCACAAGGATGGGGGAGTTAAACATTAGGCCCATCTCCCACGGCCTGTCTTCCATGTCAAAATGCAGCCAAGGCTGCTGGGTCCTCACCACTCTGTCAACATGCCTGTCCCCTTCAGGTCTCCAAGACAGGTCCATAGTGACAACGCAGACCTGAGGCCAGGCTGCGACATCAGTCTGTGGCCTGGGGTCCAGATCAACAAGGTTCATGGCCAGACACAGTTGTGGCTGTGGCCAAGCTGGAGACCAGCACTCCTACCACGTAGCTCGGATCAGGACTGAAGGCTGAGCTGAAAGAGGCTCCTGGGCCGTGGGCAGGGGTGAGGGTGGAGGCTCCAGGTGAGGCTGTTCAGGCTAATTAGGGCCTATTAGAGCCCTCAGGGCCCTGACACAACAAGAGAGTAGCTTTGCTGCCTCCAGGCAGCCCACTAGGCTGCTGCCTAGTGATCCCAGAGATCTCACTAACAGGGAAGAAGGGATCTAACAGAAAACGGTTGATAGAAGCATGGGGAGAGATCGTGCTGATGCACAGTACCATGGCTGCAGCAAGACAGTGCTGTATCATGATCTCACCAGGTCTCAGCAGTAAAAGCCCAGCTTCCTTAAAAATAGCACTTGTAATGGCAACAGCTCCCTTCTGAAGTGACTAGACAGAGGGCCATCACCAATATCCTAGGAATCGAGACAAAGGAACAACATATTTTGAGAGTAACTGCAAAAATCAAACCCATTATTTCAGTATTTTACAGCAGTATGTGTGATCCCACAATTAAGCAGGGTTTGGAGAAGCAGCTACAAGTTTCAACAGTTTTCAGTTCCATTTCAAAACCAATACATGCCTTGTCTCTCTGCATTTGCAGCCTGAAGTTTCAAGACAGCTCAAGCTTCACTGTGCTGGATTTCCTCAGCCACAGCCCGTCTGGAAAACGTGCCATCTGCACATTGCATCTCTCCAGATTTTATTCTCATTCCAAATCTGTAAGTACAAATATAGCAACATTCCACTCTCCTAATGCACACTTACAAGATGTCCTGAAATGTCAGATGCTAAATGGTACAAAAAAGCACTTTGCCACATTCCTGTTGATGTGCAGTATAACAGAGAAGGCAGAAAACACTTTAACTTCTATTGCTTTATTAGATCTGAATACTCTCCTTCTTTCATCTGGCAGCAGTAGAGCTATTAACACTGCAACAGCTTCTTCAGAGCTTGCAACAGTGCACTGGTAAATACATACCTTGCGAACAATCTCATTTCTGCAGGATTTTGAACGTGACTCCCTCTATCCCGACCAGAGCTGCCAGAGCAGAGGGATTATAGGACGGTGAACCCAGCAGAGGAGCGGACAAGCAGGTAATACCCCTGCTGCCGGGAGGAAGCAGGGGTGAGGCTAGAAAGCTTCCTACCACTGTAGCTATTGTCTCACTGCTTCCTCTGCCTCACTGCTAGGGAAACCATCGGCGACGCAGCCAGCGGGATTGAACTAACTCAGCAGCAGTTGCAAGGCTCTGCCAAGCTGATCGGAATCGCTTCTTGAC
This sequence comes from Fulmarus glacialis, assembly GCF_000690835.1. Classification (NCBI taxonomy): domain Eukaryota; kingdom Metazoa; phylum Chordata; class Aves; order Procellariiformes; family Procellariidae; genus Fulmarus; species Fulmarus glacialis. Next base: position 8,528 of record NW_009201744.1, on the reverse strand, counting down.
AATTAGTATTGCTGAGTCATTCAAATGAAAGCGATGCAGGGTCATTCCCCATGGTTGGTATTGTTTCTCATGTTGCTAAAAACAGCCAGTTGGCAATATTCCTTCTGCACATTTGTATTACCCAGAAAACCCAACTCAGCCAAAAATTTTGAGATAAAAAGATTCCCTCCTTCTGGATGGGAAACAGAATATTTTAACATATTAAGAGTCTTCATAATGAAAAAAAATCCAGTTTTTGTTCTGGTAAATTTGCATTTTCTCAGGGAGCGCAGGGTCAGGGAATAACTTGGTTAAAATTTCCCAGTCGGCTTGAATAATAAGGATATGACCTTGAAGAAGTCAGCTGTGACATGGACATTTTCGCATAACAGAACATACAATCACTACCTTACTGTGGGTCTTAAGCAATATGACTGATATGTTGAACACTATCCAAATGAGAAAATCTGTGTTCACATGGCAGCATCTTGTCCAAAGCCAAAACTCAATGTAAAGGCAGCTCAGGTGAAAGCTCACATGTCCTTGCACCACCTCTGGTCCTGCCCTGCTGCAAGGTTTCTAAGAAGACACTTGGAGTTTTCTGCCAATTAGGGACGCAGCCCACCTCCTCTTAGAGGAGATTTAAGAAAGGGAATAGCTGTCATGGGCAGTTGTGTTGTTAGTACGGGTTGCTGGCATGTTGGCTTTTGCAAGGGTGTCTGTAACATCCTCCAAATTGGCCCATTGCTCCCTTCCCTTCCAAGGGCATGGGCACAAATCTGCTCTGACCATTGATCAGTCAGCTACAGCAGCTGTCAAAACCCTTAGGCTGAAAAAACTGTGAGAACAAATTTGTTTGGAATCAAATTAGAACTTCACCGTGGGATAAGCACCAGGTTAAGCTGAACCACCTCAGAAGCATCCTTTAAACAAGCAGTCCTCAGTTCTCCTTCTCTGCTGGCAGGAAGCCTCTTGACTTCAGCATATCACTTTACTCAAATACTCTCACATTTTCCTAATGTTGAAATTATAAACTGCCAGAGCAGCTAAATATAGGAACAAAATAAACTAACTGTACGAGAAAGAAAAGCTTATTTTGTGTCTCTTCTGATTCTATTAGTAATATTTCTTTCCTTTTTCTAGAGTTCCTTGCTGAGCTGGAAAAAAATTCCTTGTTGCCAAATCTGTACTTAATCTGATGTTTCTTTCTATGTATTTGTTATATATTCTTTCCTTTTTTTTAGTCAAGATTCCTCTGTAACTGCAAGTTCTCCACTCTGTCCTAGCCAAAATATATGCTATATTAGTGGGAACTAACCTCTTTGGTACTCAAGGAGTGAGCCTCAAGGGATTTTTCTTCAGCAGAAGGTCTGCAATACTATGAACACTAACAAGTACTGCAATTCATGTCTCTCATATTTTGTGTACAAAATTTAAACTTCTCACACCTGCATTTCTGGCTGTGATCTCCGTGGAGATGTCACTGACAATTTTCCTCCTGACGAAGGGAAATGTGCGACGTAAGCTGGGACTTGCGTGGCTCCTAGAGCACACTCATGCTGCAGCCGAGCAGCCCCTTCTGCTGCCTGGAGTGCGGCACTTCACCCGGCACACTGCCTGCTGCCAAGCTGGAGGTGGCCGATTGCTCCAAACAACCGCTTATCTCAGTAGGTTTGGGATCAACCCTTCCATCTGGAGCATTAAACAAGTGGTGACCTGAAATTGGAGTATAGCACAAACAGAGCTGAAACACCTGAAACATTTTTCTCCATCTATCTGTGTTAAGTCCAGCTAACTTTTGCCATCTTCTGGAGGAAGGGAATAAAATTAGGACGCTCAATTATATTTGCGCTTTATCATACTCGAGGCATTAAATAATCTATTACAACCCCTTTCTCTAGTCATGCTAAGACAGATATTGCAGGTATCCCCAAGAAAGCTCATGCTGTGATGATGTTACACCCACTTCTGTTACTCACTTGAGGATATGACTCATTTTCTGCATTATGCAGTAATGACCATAATACTGTACTTCATTTCGCTGTTTGCTGTTTATTTGCTATTCTCACAAAGATCACTAAGTTTGTAGACTTTTTGAGGGCTTTTTTAACCATTTCATCCCCAATTCTCCCATGATGTTTTGGTTCCACCTCAGACTCTAGAAGCAGCTTTTATCTGGTTGGTTTGTTTCATTCAAATTTTTTACACCATCCATCCCTTTAACCACCTCAGAAGTTCTAACTTTTTTACTGTATTTAGTGACAACCCTGATCTCCAGTGTCTTGAGGATGCCTAGCCCTTGACCCAGCTGGGTTTCTAGGTCATTATAATGCCCAGAGGCAGGCCAGGGATGAGGACAAAGTAAAGGAATACACAAGACATGGACAAGGCAGGGGACTCTGAAGAGGCCCAGAGTTGGAAAGCACAACTGGGGAGGTACTATGGACTAGAAAAGGTCGGACTCAAGTGGATGCTAAAAATGACACCTCTGGAAAAGGCAGGATATGGTATCTCTTTCTCCCTAGCAAGCCCAAGAGTGCAACGCTGAACTCAATATGAATTTGCCATTGACTTCACACTGGTAAACTATGAGCCATTTTCATCACTATCTTCATCAGAAATGCTCCCAAGGTGCACAGAGGACGCAAAGGGCACATTTGGGGTTTCCTGACAAGTTTTTCAGCATTGCAGCCTGCTGAAAAGAACTGCTCAGTACCAGAGCAGTGGTGCATTTCCCCTCAACTGAAATAAAAATCTCCTTCACGGGAGAGCTGTGCTTTCCCGTGGATAGTGAGCTCACTTCCTTCTGTTTTGTTTATAGCCGTATGGGAGGTTTTTCCTCTTCCATTCCCTTTTCCAAAAGCAATGAGACAATAAGACATTGTTAAGTGTTAAACATCCATGTTTCTGTTTCTTGTCTTCATAACAGGACTATTAGAATGATGAGAAATGAAACAGGGAATTTATGACGGAGAATAGCAAAATTTGACTCAGATTTTTATCGGAAACAGCAGAAAAGGCATTCAGAAATGGTCCAGCAATGGCTAGAAGCCATTTTTTTCAGAAAAAAATACAGATTAACCATGTAAGGTTTAATGAACCTGTGAACCATGCTTAAACTAGAAAACTTTGTACCCTGGAAAAAGTTATTTGAACAATGCCAACTGTAACAGGGCATGGGAATGAAGCATACAGGTCACTAACAAAATGCAGAGATGCCGTTTCTAACAGCACCAGGAAATAAAATATCTGTCACTGAACTACAAACATACATTTCCCTTGGACTCCTCAAAAATATGCCCTCCCTGGAGGGCCAAGGGTCCAATACAATCATGAGAGGATACCTCTGGAGAAGAGGAAGCCCCCTACAGTGTGTGGGAGAAAACTGAAGGAGTCTGTCCCTCCTCACACTCTGGGGAGAACCTCTAAGGCAAGGCAAAATGGAGCTGGAATGGCTCACACAAAATTAGGAATCAGTGCAAGCCCAGGAGCCAGCTGTATGGGTATGCTCACCCATGTAGACATTCAGGAACGAATCAATCGCTGTGCACGATGAGGAAATTTTCCACTATCCTCAAGATCCTGGGTGTGGTGGGTGTGACAGTTTGACCTAAGCAAGAGAAGAACACATGTGGGGACCGTGGGCAGCTTTGAAATTAATCTTGTGATCAGCTAAGAAGATCCAGAAAACATGTATTTGGTTTAAAGAGAAGAGTCAGCCCAGCACACGGACAGGTAGAGGGCAAGGAGGTTTGGCAGCACGCCTGCTCCAGCAGGCATTAGAAATTCCTTGGGATGCTCAGCTGTCTGGAGAAGTGTGTGTCACACCAATCTGCCCAAGCCAGAAACCTCATCTATTTTTCCCATGTCCCTGAGGCAACCTTCCTAAAGCCAGATGGATGATCACGCCCAATCCATTTTTGCTTGCCGAGTGTTATTTCTCATATAATAACAGAGCACAGTTTACTGGGCATGACTATAAATAGCCTTAGTCAAAGATATGTAACTGATGGTCCCAGTAGTCCCCAAGCCAAAGGTGGAAGATAATGTTAAAATAAGAAAGGGCCTGTTTTAAAGGAGGCAGATAGATTCTGATCAATATTTAGGACTGTTAAACTATCAAGCAGCATTGCCTTAGATTAAAATATCACTCAATGACTTTTTAGTCAAAAAAGTGTGAAATGTTATGCCATTTCACTAGTAGCTGGTACGCAGAGGGACAGACAAGGCAAAACCAATAAAAACCCCCCAACTAATTCAACAATAAAACACTTGACGTGATTGGGATCAGCCAGTGCGAAATGAAAATGTGACCATGAATATCAACATAGGGAAACAGCGATTGCAAACAACAGTGATACCTCAGCGGACAGCCCTGAGATTGTATCAGGTTGTCATCTCGCCGGGGGCCGCATGATAGGGGAGACAGAAACGCCATTTCCAGCCCTGAGAAGGCAGGACAGAAACAAACAGCAAACCGAAACAGAAAGCCCTGGCTCACAGCGTGGCACGTAGGCAGGGCTTTACTGCTGCCGGACACACAGCAGCATGGGGAAAACTGTGATTCCAGGGAATAGTGCCAGATCCCCAGAAAGACTGCAGTTTCTATGTAATTGTATTTATACAATTATATGCATGTGTATATATATATATAACCATCAAAGAAAGTCCCTCCCACATACTTTCAATACATAAGTAGTAGCCTTTAGGTCTGCTCCAGGCTTTGTTCTCCTAAAGTGAAAGCTGCCAGATTACAGAATAAAATGTAATTATTTTTCTTGCTGCTCTCCTTCTCTTTCCTATCTCATATCCTCCCTTCATTTTTTTCTCTCTCCTTTTTTTCACTTCTTTTTTTCCACCTCTTCAAAAATTTCTTCACCAAAAGGGTTGTCAAGCCTTGGAACAGCCTGCCCAGTGAAGTGGTTGAGTCGCCATCCCTGGAGGTATTTAAAAGACGTGTGGATGTGGTGCTTAGGGACATGGTTTAGTGGTAGACTTGGCAATGCTATGTTAACAGTTGGATTTGATGATCTTAAAGGTCTTTTCCAACCTAAACGATTCTATGATTCTATGATTCTATTCCAGGCTCTCCCTAACCCCCCTTATTAGCATTTCGTTTCTCTTCTCGTTCTTGCTCCTTTCCTGCTGCTTCTGCTCTTCTCTCTCATTTCCAGTCACTCATTTCTTTCATACTGAATTAACTCTACCCCTGCTCTATGCATCCTGACAATCTATCTGTTTTTAATTGTTGCACTAAACTTAGCTGGACATTTCAGAGAGCCATGTACATTTAAACTGAGGACCTTTTAAAAGTCTTCATAATTCAACTTGATTCCATGTATTTGATACAAGAGCCATATGTTTTTGAGGATCACGTATTGTTTCGCACATGTGAATACTTACAGAACAGACGTGTATTTGGGTATCGGTTGCTTTTGCCTTCTGAGCTGTCAATTAACTTTGCACTCTGTAATAGCACTGATATTTTGAAACGTCCAGAGATTTTCTCCATGCTTCTAAAAATACTCTGTAAATGTAACGAATGAGGGCTCACAACGCTGAGTGGGTTTTGCTTGGTGTCCTTTCACAGGTGAAAAAGAAGCAGGCAACTCCCCGTCAGGGCTAACAGGGTGGTAGAGTTTGAGCAGCATCGAGACCTCATTCATTCTCCATCACCATCAGCCTTGCGAACGGCTCTTCACAGACACCGCCATTTCTAAGGTTTATTGATTCATTCCCAACAAATTCACTAGAAATGATCAATTAATCTATTGCCTCCTCATTGCCACTCTAGTAGTCTTTACTCAGACAAAACTTTCCTGCATCACACCCTGGTGCTAAGTCTATAAAGAAGCGGAGAGGAGAGGGAGAAAATCGTGATGGATTCTAGGAAAGGCATGTAAGAATTGACATTTCCTTTTCAGCAGTTAAAGCATTAAACTGAATGTTAAAATCCTACCCTAGGTGTGAGTGTCCCCAGCACATCTTTGTTTCAAATGTGTGCATCTCCAGGGAAAAGTGGACAGAGACTAGCCCTGATCTAAATGGAGGGGAAAAGTTCTCACACTGATTCAATTAGAGTAGTATATGTTGTAATATAGCTTCAAGGGATAACTGAAACTTTTGGAGAGTGCTTCTTTTTTTTTTTCTTTCCCTTTTTCTTTCCTTTGGCTGCTGCCACATGGAGCTCATTTCACATTTCAACTATAATGTAAGTAATACAGAAAAACAGTTCTCACATTGTGTCAGATCCACTGGTGCCGAATCCACAGGCACCCTCCTCCAAGTAGTCTGAGAATACAGCCGTGCATAGAGCTTTATCTTTTCTACCCTACTCCTGCCCCACCTGGGTTTCAAGTGGATGAGCTTTCTTTCCGATTGCTAGCCAGAAAATAGTAAGTGACTACCAGAAAATGATCCATCTCACTCAACTCTCCGGGGGAAAAAAAAAAAAGTTAAATCATGACAGTTGTTGCATACTACAGTGACGTGAAGCACAGGATAAAGAAAAAAGAAGTACTATTAACCAAATATGTCAATAGAAGTAGAAATCCACACCTAATACAAGGAGGCTGCACTGGCTTTGTTACTACTGTGCTGATTTGCACCCGTGAAGCATCAGTCCTGGCAAATTCTTTGTGTGCAAGGCACCCTTCCATCCGAGGTGGCCAAGAGTCTGAAAACATCGCAGAAATATTTTGATTGGGGGCTCTCAGGAGCTGGGGTTGCTTCGTATACTGTGGTATTGCAGCAACGCCCCGATCTTGCTTGAACAGTAAACAAATATAACAGCTATAAAGATAAACCACAAAAAAATTTCTCACTTCTGGAATTCCCAATACGAGGTGAGCACCTTCCTTTCAGAAATAGCCAGCACCCCGTCTTCGCACTGCGCTGGCTCAAGCTGTGGGTGCTCCGTGAGGCTCCAGTTTGGCTCTGCTCTACTCTTCATTTGTCACTCAAAAGATGAAAGATCTAAACAAAAAACAGCCCTGGAAAATGAGGTATATGTGTTCACTGTGGAGAGCTCCCCTAGCTCAGTCCTTCCCATTGCAAAAGGACATCCTACCGTCAGAGCTGTGACATTCACATGCAACGCTGAAAGGGAAGGTGGCTTCAAGTCTGGGCAGACGAAGACTCAGGGGATTCAGCTGCAGTCTACGCTTCTATGTTGGCAATGGAGGTAACAATACCACAGCTCATCCTCCAGCTGGGATGACCGCTGAGGCGCAAGGGTCGGAGTCATCTTTGTGGTCTTCTCAGCTAGCTCAGGCAAGGGGAACATGGGGAATCCCTGGCAGTCACGCTGCCAGCGTGCAAATCCCCCTGCCCAGCCCCAGCGCAGAACTGAAACAGGGAAGGTCCACTCCCAGGCCTCAGCGAGGGAACTCATATCAGTGCAGATAAAACCAGGACTTCTTCTTACTTCAGTATAAATGGTTTCACTGTGCCTTGTGTTTCTCTAGAATCCACTGCGTTTGATTTTCTTTAGCAAATTCTGTTTCTCCTAATACTTTACAAATATTCAGCTCTTTTTCAAATAAATGGCAATATGATCACATAAAGAATATTAGGATTCACGTAGGATGTAATAAACTGTGAGCACCTTAAACTTACTACACTAGGAACTACAGCACAGTTGCATCAACAGTTGCATAAATTACAGACTGCTGTTATAAGCTAGCAGCTATCCTGTGTCTCTGTATTAATGAATGTGAGTAATGTATGGAAAGGGATATTGCCTTAACGCACTTTTTTTTTAATTTCTCATTTCACATTTTACAATCACAAATGTGTTCATTTGCTCAAGATCAATGGACCACACAGTGATTTTTTGGGTCTAAGGAATATAAAATGAAGGCTTATCACCAAATATTTCAGCACATGTGTACAAAGCTATTTTCTATAGTTATAAGGATTCAGTTGCCAAAGGAGGATTTTTTATAAATATGTATTCTGCATGTATTTACAAGAAAATTTGGCTATGAAGATTACTTGACACCCTCCAACTCTCATACAAAGCACTGCTCTGCACAATGCATTGCTAGTATTTGTACAGGGCTACACTCCAAAACAAAAGGACTCAGAATGTCTTGTTACATAAAGGGGATTTTCCTTAAAGGAGAGATTAGTGGTTAAAAATATGGAACAACAGAGCAATGGTAAAAGCCTGCTGTCAGGATGGAATGCTACAGCCCCTGTAATATCATATATAGAGGGAGCAGCAATAGTGGTAAGAGCAGCAGCAAAGAGAAAAGAAGAATCCGCGAGGGAAATGCAGAGGGCAAAAGGAGAAATGTGCAACTGTGTATTTCTATCCCAGAAACTCCCCACATTTCAAGACCGAATTTCAAGAACGTCCTGCAGGCTGGGAAACACCTCCCGCCCACCATGACTTTTCTGGGTATTTTCTGGCAATCGCACGATCCTGAGAGCACCTGGGCCGCGGCCGGCGGCCGGCAGCAAACCGGTCTTCTGCCGTGGGAAGCCTGGAGCCCCCTCCGCCCTGGCAGGGCCCTCCGCAGCACCGGCTGCCGGCGCAGTCGCTC
>NW_009201743.1:676-929 GCF_000690835.1 Fulmarus glacialis | reverse complement strand
GTACGTGTGAGCCCCGCCGCCGGGTGAGACCCGCTCGGACGGACGGACGGACGCGATACGGGAGCACCAGCAGTGAGAAAATACAGCTCTCCTCCCCGCAGAGCCCCCGGGGATGGGTCTTTCCCCCCCTCTGCCACCAGCCACCAAAAAAAAAGCCGATTACTTTCAGGTGTCGGCCAGTTAATAAAATAAATCTTCCCCTTAAGGAAAAAGGAGGTTTGCAAGGGGGGGGATTTGGTTGGTTTTTTTTTTT
>NW_009201743.1:0-250 GCF_000690835.1 Fulmarus glacialis | reverse complement strand
GCAGCACTTGTCAGCCTCAGATCTGATTTATGGAGCAAGATTTCGTCCGTCCCGGTGCGTATAATTTACTGGGATCTGGAAGTGGCTCATTAGGGGATGAGACGAATAAATCCATCAATCCCCCGGGGAGGGGAAGAGCTTTGTCCAGCTCGAAAATCCCAAGGCGGGATTTGGGGGTTTTCCTCGGGTGGCAGCCGGACGGGGAGCAGGGCCCTCGCCGGGGTAATTCGGCACCGCCGGCACGGCACAG
>NW_009201742.1:13221-20181 GCF_000690835.1 Fulmarus glacialis | reverse complement strand
CCCGCTTACCCCTCCCCTGCCCACCGCCCCGTCCTTGCGGTGCGTGATGCGGCGTCACTGCCGGGGGGAAGGGGACAAAAAGCCAAATCCCCATGGTGTGCCCAGGCCGTGGGGACAACTCGGGCGCTGCCCGGAGCCGATGGCACCGTTTCCTTCTGACTCTTTGCTGAAATGACTTCTGCCACAGCATTCCTCACTGCAGGGGAAAAAAATGCCTCTTTCCCATCTTCTCTCGGTCGAGTCAAGATAATAATAGTCTTTTTCTGATCCCCTGAACTTTCCCATCTGCTTGGTAAAACAATGGCAATTCTTTTTCCTCCTGGTCTCTCTCTCTGTCTTCCTCTCTTTTATTTTTATCCTCCTACAGTATAATTTAAAGCCAGAGCAATGCCGTAGCCCATGGGTTTTTCCCCTTCCTGTGATACACTGCTGTTATTTAAAATGGCTTTTCCCTTGCAGAGCAATGCCTCTCGCTGCCCTCCCAGCACCCGTAGCGGGGCCGATACCTTCGCAGGAGGCCTGGAGAGGGGATGATGGGCTCGAGCAAGGGAGCTTAGCCCGGTCTCCGGGTCCCCCTGTTCCCAGTCCCTCCCAGTGACCAGAGGCCAGCATCACCCATCCCTGCAATTTCTGGCATAGCCCCCAGCTCCCCATCTCCCCAGGCTCACGGCATCCTCGGCAGCCCCCCGTGCTCCCCAGATGTGCCGAGCCCATCCGTCTCGCCACCCGTGCATTTTCCCCAGCTTCTCTCAGTAAGCCGCAATATTGCGAATGATCCTCCAGAAATGGAGACATCAGTGCCATAAAACACGAGGGACAGAGCAAGGCCACTGGGCTGGAAAATAGCGTGTCTGAAAAAATAAAGACGGGCTAAAGATGATGGAGAGGAGACAGCGAGCTTCACCCTGCCGTGATTCGGATGGCTCCGGGGGTGAAGAGAGGTCAGGGGGTCCCAGGGGAAGAGGAGAGAAGGAAAATATGCCCCGTCTGCAGAAAGCCACGTCTGGGCTTGCCGGGAGCCGCGGGCAGGGATATGCAGGGAGAAGGGAAAGTTTCCCAGATCCCCGTGACTTCTGGGAGCACTGGGGATGGATTTAGCCGGCGCTTGATGCTTATTTTTTCACTCTAATGCCATTATGCCACTTGCTTCCCATCTTAGGGATATTTTCTTAATGCGGCTGAAATACAGCTTAACTGAGGTTACAGCCATTTAACGCTTTGGATTGCAATTGCTTCTTAAGAGCTTGTCCTATGGAGAAAGCCTTTGGGTTTAAATTTGCAGGCGGAGGGACCCTACGGTCCTGGCTGCCAGCAGCTCTTTTTCAAACAAATCCAGAGGAAAGTTTGGCTGGAGACAGGGATGCTCTCGCCTGCAGAGCAATGCCGGCTGCGCACGGGGGTGCGTGGTTGGGAGGGAATGCGGTGGATCTTGCCACCAGAATCCCAGCTGGGTATTTTTTTTTTTGGGGTGCTTTGCAAAAATCCTGCAAATAGCAGGCAGGAGCACCTCGTTTCTTGGTGTTATCTCTCCTTGCCAAGCGTCGTGCACCACAGCTTCTCCTAGAGACAGCGAGAAAGCTGCCAGAAATGGGATGGACTCCAGGAAAGCCAAGTTGCAACAGGATTTAATCGAGGAGCAGCGCTCCCGCAAACAGGATGCGTGTGTTTGAGCGATTTTCTCCGGCAGCATCTGTCACTCTCCAACGTCTTGGTATCATTGCAGCAAATTATTTAAACACTACCCACCGTACCCCATCTGTCAGGCAGCCCCTCCGCTCGTATGCGGCCCTACCTTGCCGCCTCTCCAAAGGAGCTCACCGGCAAAGGCTGAGAGCCAAACAACAGGACAAATTAAATCAAAAGCACAGCTTCGGCACCCAGGGGGAAAATGCACATCAGCTTTGACTTATTGCATGGCGCACGCTTACAAGAGAGAAGCAGCGGCTTTTGTCGCTGCACGGGGCCATGAAAAATGAATTAGGGCTGCTGCTGGGAGAGGGCACGCAGGAGAATCTTTCATTCTGGAGACGCTGTCCTCTCTCACCTTGCAAGCGGCGACAGGGAAAAAACCGTGGGGACGAAGAAAGAGTAAGGAAAGAAAGGAGAGAGGACTTCTTGTTGGGCGGCTCGTTAGGGTGTGGGTCTCGGTGGGAGGAAGGGCGGCTCGGGTGCCCTGAGAGCAGCATCGGTGCTGAAGCGGGAGCACGGAGCTGCCGGGAGATGCTGTCTCATCAGTAACTCTCTGGAGAGGGCTGGGCTCCGTGAGAGCCTCGATCTTTGGTTTTCATGTGCCTTTTGCACGCGTTCCTGCGAGGAGGCGGAAAAGCTGCGTGGGAAGTGTCTCAGTGCCGGTGGCAGCCTCTGCCGAACCTTTCCTCTAGGAGCATCCGTCCCTCCCGGTGCCACCACGAGGGCCACCACCTCGCCTCCGAGCAGGTGGACCCCAGGGGCCGAGGAGGATGGTGTCCGGCTCGGTGCTTGCGAATGAGAAAAGCAGCCCTCTAATGAGCCCTACACCCATCGTTGCTACAGATCTGACACCGCTTAGGCGCTTTGTGAACTGCAGCCATTGCTAATTTGCCCTGTCCGGACCTTTTCCTGGGGCTGGGGATCGTTACCAGCACCTCGGGAGGAGGCAGGGACTGGGAGAGGCCGAGGGTGGTTGCTGCTACTTTGCCGAGCCCTGAGCTGCCTCTGAGCTAGCCCGGCTCTTCCTTGCGCCGAAATAAAAGGGCTCATTCTTTATTCGACTTGTTTGCTCCTGAGTTAGAGCCTCGTTCAAGGGTGGTTGGTCCCTGAGTTGTTTTGTTTTGTTTCTTTAAATATTAATTTCCATAATCCTTGTATTTCCCAAGGAACTACTTCTTGCAAACAAAAGGTTTAATGCTCCTCTTTTATTCCCGGTAACAAATAAGTTGTCTGAGGCATGCAAACATCCCGGCAGCAGCGAGCCGTGCGTGTGCAGCAGCCGCCTGACGGCGATGAGCCGCCTTTAAGTACAAATTGCGGTGCGCAGGGGATGGGGGAGAAGCATCCCCGAGGGATCACGGGTACCATGGCAGCATCTCCCCAGAGATGCTCGCCCGGAGAGAGAGGGGACAGCGAGCCTGGCCGGCACCGGGAAGCCCCCTTGCAGCCCGGGATTCCAATCTTTTGCATGGAGGCGTCTCTGACATGCCTTTTTGAGATGGAAGATTTGAGAGCCGAAGGCCGGGAAGCACAATAGAAGATAGACTGCTTGTACCTCATTGTCTGGAGAATAGATGGGCTGTGGGCTCCCAGAGAATAGGAGCTGCCACTCAGGCGGCTTTAATAGAACAGGCGGCAGATAGATTTCAATAAAAGAAATGAGTACAAATATCGTTAACGGAGAAGAGAGGAAAAGTGAAAAAGATCTTGTTTGACAAGTCACAGTGGGAAACTTTCAAGGACTTAAAAGCTAAAAACTCTTCACAATGGTGCTGTAATGGGCGGCTTGACCATCTTGGCTGCACTGCACAGTGCCGGCCAGGCGAGCGGACCGGGCAGGCGACCCGGCATGCTGTGGCATGGCTTTGCGCGGGAGGTCCAGCCCTGGATGCAGGGCACGGTGGCGGGGTGGCCGTGCCGGGGGAACCTGCTCGCTTTTCGGCTCCCCGTGCCTTGCTTTGGCTGTCCGGGGTGTGGATGGTGACTCCAGGCTGTGAATGTAGGCTGAGCGACCAGGAGCAGGCGACGTGGTGGCATCTTGCAAGTTGCATGTCCCAGTGACTAGTGAGATGTGTTGCATGCACCCACTTAATAGTTAAATATTTGAGTTATTGTAGGACATTTGAGTCCTAAGAGTGGTCTTGGGGCTGACTGTAGATGCACTGAGCAAACGCAACCACAAAGGTGGGTCCTGTCTCAGGTCTAGCTCTGAGTAGCACAAGAAGTCGAAGAAAATGTCTTCCCTGGCAGCAAAGAGCAGAAGTTTGGCAGCGGGCTGCAGAGCCACAGCCCTTGTGATGGCTCCCGGTTGGCGGTTGCATTCGGAGGGTCCCTGTGGAAATCATCGTGTCCTGTCCCTGTGTTCACGGGCAGCCAGAGATGGGGCTTTCAGAAATACTCACTTCTGCTCCTGTCAGCCCAAAATCATGCCCGTGAGGCTCCTCCATCACATCTCAAGGAGAAACGCAAGGCACCATCGGCTCCCGGTTATGCCCAAAATAGTTGCAAGGAGAAGAGAAGCCGCAGTGTTGCATGGCCATGCACGAGGAGAGGCTCCCGCAGCCCGGGGGAGCAGGGGACACTGGTACCAGTGCAGGAGAAGGACTTTATGGCAAGCACTTTATGGATCTACCACTCAGCTTGTACCTGCCCGGGGTGCGTTGGGAGCCCTCGGCGCAGCGGTCGGCACCGGCCACCCCTCTTTCTCGCAGCCTATGCCGCCGCGCACGAGGGCACGGAGAAAATTGGCTGTGAGAGTTCTGCCAAATCCAATTTAATGAAGGGTGCGAGTAGGGAAAACATGATGTTTCCCCTCTCCTGTGACACCGGGGCACAACTGGTGACGGTCACCACCCCTGGGGCGTGAGGATGAGGAGGGACCCCAGGCTGCAGCAGCGGAGGGAGCTGCTGCAAAGCTCCCGCAGCCCTGAGCGCCGTGCGAAAGCCAGGCAGCAAGAGCACCATCCCCTGGGGCTTTGCACAACATCAGGCCACAGAAACATGCTAATTAACACGGAAAAACATGTAAGAGCAGAGATTTCTTTCCTTGTCGTCGGGAAACTTCAAAAAGAGAGAGACTTGGCCCCATGTAAACACGATGCAGTCTTTGATAGGCTGCGTGCCCATTTCTGGGATTACGGTCCTCCTTCTGAAGGCTTCTAAAAAATGAAGAGGAGGAGGTTCATACCCCATATCTGCCGTACGCTGGTGGTGTAGGTGTGCTTTCTAAAGGGATGGGCTCCTCTAAGGGGGGGTCGCAGGTGAAAATGCGCTGGAGCTTGTGATACGGGGATGTAATATTTGCGAGAGGAGGAGAGGAGCATGCCATGCTTGCCTGGGTCGATAGGGTATCTTAAAAAAATCATTTTTTAATGATCGCTCTGGGTGATTTCCAGCAGGTTAATTACCCCCAATCTTTTTCTGCTGGAGCGTGGCGGTGTTAAGCTGGCACCGGGGAGTCGGAAAGAGGGGGTGCGCGGAGGGGAAGCTGCTCTAACTGGTGTCATTCGCCTGATCAAAAGAAAAAGGGAAAGGGAATTTTTGAACTGCCTGAACTTTGTTCTGTATGTGTTAATTGAGCAGTCAGGAGCGGGTAATACTGATTAATAAGAGGTGAAGCAGGTGCTTCCCCCATCTTCGGCCGGGGCATGTGCTGGAGGCAGCCTTAGCTCTTCTTTACCCACGTCACCACGGCTGTCCTACCTGCCCTGAGAGCCCGGGTTTGGGGTGATTCCTTCCCCCACCTCCTTCCCAGCACACCGGGAGCCGAGCTGCCCGTGCGATGCTACTAAATCACCCGCCCTGCCCTTATCCGCCCGATGCCACAGCGGAGGAGAGGTGAAGCGGGTCTCGGGCGCCGACAATTTGCTCTTATTACCTTTGTGTGTTTTATTTATTTGCTATAAACTATTATAGGACAGCCATCACTACCGCATCGGAGTGGCGTTTGAAATATATGGCTCTCGGTTTTAGCGCGTCACTCGGAGCCGGGAGTCTGCGCGATGTTAATTTTTATTGCCAGAAGTAGCCATAAATTGATAGTTCAGAATTGCTGTAGGGACTGTAATTAACTAGTTACTATTTCACCTCCAAAAGGAGCAATGTTTCACGCTCTTACTTTTACTTATCTGGAATCAGCCGCTGTCAACATCCGCTGAAGCCCGTATAAAGATTTATAGACCTTGGAGGTAAATATTGACTAATGGGCAGCTTGGCTTAATGTTCACCTTGAAGGACAATAAATTGTGCTATTGATTGAAGTGAGACGTCAATATCTGCATTGTTGTAAACATTTTAATAAAATTATCTCCATAAAATATTCTCTTTCTCCGGCCAATGCTGGCTAGTAGGGTCGGTGCCCGGAAGACGCAGCGGCACGGCGTAGCGGGCAGGGTAGCACCTCGGGACCAGCCCTGGCACTTCGGGCATCCAGAGATCAAACCCATTGCGGGACGACGGCTGAGGTTGCACCTTTGAGCTTTAGAGGTGGAAATATCGCAGCCCTTGGGCTGGGCTGGCTCGCCTTGATCCGAGGCGCGGGGAGTTGGCAGGGGCACACGGCAGGGTGAAAGATACGCCGTTGCTGCTGGGTGCTGCGTGCCATGCGGTTGGCATGATGTGCCACGTGGCTCGGAGCAGGGGCGGGGAGTGCTTCCTTTAGGGTTGTGGTCCTCAGGAGCCAGCACGGTGCACAGAAGCAACGAGGGAAGCGGTGCCTCAGCGAAGCTTTTTTAATGGCATCGCGGGCAGCGTTCAGCCAGGGAAAGTCGTAAGCGATGTGTCCTAGAGACCTGAACATGGCTGCAATGGCGAGCCGGGGGACATTGGCACGTAATTAATTTGGGAACATGTGTTCGCTTTCCGGTGAGTTATTATCTTGTCAGAGGCTCAATGGAAGCAAACGGGTAGGAGGAGGCAGAAGGGAGATGAATCGGGCTGGGAAAACGAGGAGAAGCAAGGGAAGGAGAAAGGCAAGGAGGGAGGAATATGGATGCACGGAGGCATCTGCCCGCACCTCATCGCATCCGCAGAGCGTGGGACCCCAAGCGCAGCTTTGCCGTCTGTTGGGTCTGCCTCGGCGCTCCCTGCCAGACCAGGATCTCGCCTCCACGGCTCCCCCACCGTCGCGACGGCCAAGCTCCCCTGCGCCGGGGGCCTTGCAACGCGCCGCACCGACCGCTGCCTTGTGATGGCAATCTCCCCAACGTACCCACGGTGCCTTATCTGCTCCGTGCGAGAGACGTCGTTCGGTTATCTCTACCAGTTTGGGCT
>NW_009201742.1:10660-13202 GCF_000690835.1 Fulmarus glacialis | reverse complement strand
TCTCTGGCTGGAGGCTCCCGAATGCCACGCCGAACGCTGCTGAGCTCCCCGGCTCTGCTCATGAGCTATTCGTTATGCATCGAGCCTATCTTGGCCATTTTGCAGATCCGATCTGAGTTTTCCTCCTTGCTCCTTTGTGCTTGTGCTTCCCCTTCCCTGAGTTTTTTTACAGAGATCTGCAGAGTTGCAGGTCTGGCAGAGCAAGTCCTAAATAGCGCGTGGTGGTCTGTGCCCAGGCTCCCGCTTGCCGAGCAGGTGGATTCAAGCTCTGGTTTTCCATCTCCCCAGCTCGCACCGGGCTAGTTCATCATCCTTGGCCAATGAGCAAGGATTACGCTTTTGCCTAGTCCGTGGCTGTTCCATTTCTGGCCTGTATTATATTATTAGTATTAATAATAATAATGATGGGTGCCGGCTGTGCTGGTTTTCTAGCTCCTGAGGAGATGAGAGCTCTCCCATTAATTCCTGTAATATTTCAGTTCCTAATTGTGCTCAAGCAGAGACAGCCTTGAAAAGTTCCCACCATCAATTCAGGCTGGTACCCCTGGGGGAGCTTCCAGAGCTGCTCCCAGACCCGAGCATCCCCGAGCTGCTTTCGGAGGCAGTGACCGCGGCAGTTGGGTGCCTGCTGCACTGCTCAGCTCCAGCCTCGGGCGAGCGACGGGAGCAATCCCAAAGGGCCTGATACATGTGAGGCTGATTTGGACAAATAACCCCCATCCAAAATCTGGGCTGGAGCTTGCCTGGCTCCTAAGCCCAGGGATATGAGCTTCACCCAAAGCAGCATCTGTGTCCCCGTGCAACCCAGCGAGCAGATAAATGTCCCTCCCGCGCCCCGCCGGCCCCGAGGGGACCCCAGCAGCCACGGTGACATGGGCACCCTGTGCTTTCTATAAAGCAAGGTCTGCACTTACAGATTGTGTTTGCTTAACCCCAGCCCTGCTCCCTCGGTCCCATCTATTTGTTCTTCCGCTCCTGGCAGTCACTAATGAATGAGATTTGTCCAGCTATCAACAGGACTTCCCATTTTAAATAGGCAAAAATGCAGAGGGCAGGGAGCCAAGCGGTTCGGCAATTACTCTCGGTCCGTGCCTTCGCCCCTCGGCCGGCACGGGTGCCGGCGCGATCCGGTAGCGCAGGCGATAGCGAAGTGGCTTCACAGACCCAGTTTTCCTGCAAAGCCCCTTCTGCAGGAGGGGACGGGGGACACTGCAGGTGACCCAGTCACCTGGCGGTGCCCTTGGGGCAGGGATCCCTCCTGTCACCTTTTTCCATGAGGTGTGGTAGCTGGCGCTAACGAGCAGGGATGATCTTCCTAATGCCGTCGTTATCTGAGCATGAGTAATACCAGATCGTGCTCAGGGCAAAAGGAGGTGTCAGCTCCGGCGCAAAGCATCCCATTTTGGTCCGGGGTGGGCTCTGCACGTCAGGTCGATGGGCTGTAGCCAAAATCCAGCGGGAGCCAACGTGAAGCGTGCCAGACCCTGAAACCCTGAACTCTTTGCACTCTGCCTCTCCGTCGGCTGATTACCATGCACGTATCTGACTTCGGTGCTGCGCCGGCACAGAGGAAGCCTTCATCTCTCAATTTCCCGAGCTTTTGCAGGTGGAAAGCTGACCCTCACAGTTACTTTAATGAAGTCGTTTGCTGGGTAATGAAATGCACTCAAGCTGCTTTGCTCCCAGATCAAACCGGAGATGCACGCTACGGCTCGCTGTGGCGAGAGCTAATTCTTGCCGCGTGCGAGCCGTCTCCGGTGTGCTCGGGGAAGGGCCTTTGGTTAGTTAGGAAGCAGAGTGTTATCTGAGCCTTTGCACAAGCTGGAGTCAGATTTGCATGCCAAGCATCTGAAGGCCACCGGCTGTGTCGTTATTTTATCAGCAGGCAGCGCTGTGCTACAGAGAAGCCGATTCTAGGTCAGCCAAAAAAAGGATTTTTTTTTTTTTCCCCCCTCGCCTTTTTTTGCAGCGCATAGTGCTGCAGGCCCACTGGGTGTAACGCTGCAATTTGTGTGTCTCCAAAGGATATTGATTTGGGGGTAACGCCTTCATTATCTTGCCCTTCAGTTGCGCTAAGTACTGATGAGCTCAGCGGTTTTGACTGTGAGCCGCTCAGGTGGGAATTTCAGCGCAGGGCTGAGGGGGCGGGGGGGCGTCAGCAATTCATCACGGCGGGTCGCACGGGAAAACTCGCTTCAACCCTTTCCGAAGCTGGCAGGGCGGTGCGGGGCTGCCTTCCCAGTTGGGTCAGCCTGGGATGGTGGGATGCATGTGTGGACACAGGGTCCTCGCTTCGGCTGCTGCGGGTGTGTGAGGGAGCAGCGGACAAAGTGCAAAGTCCCGGGGCCGCCGTGCAGAGGTGGCTGCGGCGAGGTTTGATGCTGGGGAGAGCCAAGGTGCGATTTCATTACGGCTGAGCGTATTTGCACTAGTTTGAGCTGACAATAGCAGCACCTGGGATTGCAGCAGCGGGATCCCAGCGGGTGCCTGGGGTGCTCGCCGCAGGAGCCCGCTGTGTCGAGCTGTGCGAGGGCGTTACAGA
>NW_009201742.1:10061-10356 GCF_000690835.1 Fulmarus glacialis | reverse complement strand
TCGGGGTTCTGCATGCAAACCCCCGCGTACGCATGCTTTCAAGACGGCCGCCGTGGCGGGCGGTGGCGTGTGACCGCGCTCGCTATTTATCTACTGCGGGAAGAGATGCTATAAAAGTATCAGCCGGTGGGATGCAGATGGTGTGTGCCCCGACGGGAGCCTCCAGCCTGTATACTTTGCATGCATTTGTTAGGAGCAAGATGCATACGGTTGACCGGTCAAGCGTGGCGAGCCGTGGCCCATCGGGTTACGCTAGCGCAGAGACCACGGTAGCCGGATGGGAAGCGAGGGCGAG
>NW_009201742.1:8491-10040 GCF_000690835.1 Fulmarus glacialis | reverse complement strand
CCGGCCGAGCTCACCGCATCCCCCGGGGACCGGGGACCTGCGCTCGGCCTCTCTGCCATTGGCACTCGCTCCCAGAAACAGCTGTCCAGAGCTAATTTATTTCCTAATGCTGCAGCAATGTTAATTTATAAATTACACTGGTAATTCGAGCTATTATTAATTTCAGATGGTGTAGGGCAAGACTAATTAAAATATGACACCAATTGCCACACATATGTACCAAGGACTACCGTTTAAAATTTATAGGAATATTAAGTGTGACACTGGTCTCGGAGATGCTTCGCACAGTAATTACAGCATCTCGGCTGCAGGAGATCCGACGGGGAGATGTAAATGAAAGGAAGGGAGAAGTTGTCCCCATTCGGGGGCTGTCGAAAACCCGCTCGTGCCATTCATTCAGGGGCGAGCAGCGTGTCTCCGGGATGTTTAGCGGATGTGTCCTAATTGCCGCATTTCTTTATTTAACTCTGCATTTGTTGTAACGCCGCGATCCCCATCAACCTGGAGACTATCACGGCCCAGCACCTGCGCCTCGCCAGCCGAGCGCTGTGGGTCTCCAGGAGCACTTCAAAGCGAATCATAAAATCATTAAGGTTGGAAAAGACCTCTAAGATCATCAAGTCCAACCGTCAACCCCACACCACCATGCCCACTAAACCATGGCCCTAAGCGCCTCATCTACACGTCTTTTAAATACTTCCAGGGATGGGGACTCCACCACTTCCCTGGGCAGCCTGTTCCAAGGCCTGACCACTCTTTCAGTAAAGAAGTTTTTCCTAATGTCCAGCCTAAACCTCCCTTGGCGCAACTTGAGGCCATTTCCTCTCGTCCTATCGCTGGTTACTTGGGAGAAGAGACCGACCCCCACCTCGCTACAACCTCCTTTCAGGTAGTTGTAGAGCGCGATGAGGTCTCCCCTCAGCCTCCTCTTCTCCAGGCTGAACAGCCCCAGTTCCCTCAGCCGCTCCTCATCAGACTTGTGCTCCAGGCCCTTCACCAGCTTCGTTGCCCTTCTCTGGACACGCTCCCGCCCCTCAATGTTCTTCTTGTCGTGAGGGGCCCAAAACTGAACACGGGATTCGAGGTGCGGCCTCTTGGAAGGAAGCGGGGGGCCGTAAGACGCCAGACAAAAGGAGAGGCTGCCGATCGCATCTGCCTGGCTTTGCGCAAAACCAGGAGCTGTGGTGCAGCCCGGACGGGAACCCCCACGGGTAGCGCAGAAATGAGCCTGGAGCGGCACAGAGACAAAACAATTGAGCTGAAGGGAGATGTTGGCACCACAACTAACAGGAATAAACTGGCTGTGAATTAATTGAAGCTGAAAAGTTAGAGAGGGTGTTCTATGCAGAGAGCAGGGCGAACCCAGCGGTCTCTCTCAGCAGAAGGGTGGGATGGGATGCGCCAATGCCAAGGAGAGATGATCTAAGGTCATTCTAGCAGGGTGCAGGTTTGGCGAGGACCACTTTGCCCATCCTGCGCACGTTGGGGACGTTGTCTCCAGCAAGTGATGTGCTTGGCGGGGCCGGGGCCACCGCAGAGGTCCAGCACT
>NW_009201742.1:7657-8314 GCF_000690835.1 Fulmarus glacialis | reverse complement strand
GCACTTGCAGACACATTTCTGGCAGGGGTTTTCTTGGGCACAGGCGCATGGGCATGCCAGGAGCCAGGACTTGCGGGGTGGGTGTCCTAGGGCAGTGTGACACGATCGCAGATGGTGACCAGCCGGTGGGCACAGGTTTGCCGTGCCTCCCCATCACTCACAGCCCTCTCCCTCTGCCCCTGCAGCCGTGGGCTTCATCAGCGAGGACGAGTACCTGGAGATCACGGGCATCACGCGGGAGCAGTCGGGCGAGTACGAGTGCAGCGCCTCCAACGACGTGGCAGCGCCCGTCGTCCAGCGAGTCAAAGTCACCGTCAACTGTGAGTAGCCTGGGGGCTGTCAGGGACCGGCGACGGAGAGGGTGGCGTGCCGCCCCGGGAGGGGATGGGACTTTGGCGGTGGGAAGCGGGACAAACCCATCCTTTGGGTCCCGGAGCCGAGACAGGCAGCGGCAGTTTTCTGAGACAGGTTTTGCCCTTTTTTCCCCTTCTTTTCGAGCTCTGGTTTTTTTCCACCACCTCCTCCTCAGCTGTCTCCATCAACCTGGGTTTTCTGCCCATGGCGAGATGCTGTGCTGATAACCTCTGGGGAGAAAAGTGAGCAGTAAATAGGAATTTTTTTCCTTTAGAAAAAATACAAGAAAGAAAGAGAGCCAGG
>NW_009201742.1:6989-7614 GCF_000690835.1 Fulmarus glacialis | reverse complement strand
GCAGAGGTGAAGGCCCTCCTAAACTCCTCTCTGGCCACCCCTTCAGCTGCATGGGGTTGGCACCGGGTCGCACATGGTTCCCGAGAGTTGTGAGGCTCCGGTCCTTGGAGAAGCCCGTGCTAGGCTGCGGTGTGGGGTCCCCCGTCTGCCCAAAACCCCCTGGACAGCAGTGCCAGAGTGGCAGGAGCTAGGCAGGGGCTCAGAGATGATTTTGACTCCTTCCTAAATGTGGGGAAAGAAAAGGGAGCTTGAGGAGCAAGGGGAGAGGGTGGGAGACCCGGGGCTGCCAGGCGCTGAACCCAAACTCCCATCTTCCCCGCAGACCCGCCGTACATCTCGGACGTGAAGAGCACCGGGGTGCCAGTGGGGCAGAAGGGCATCCTGCTGTGCGAAGCCTCCGCCGTCCCCTCCGCCGACTTCCAGTGGTACAAAGACGACAAGCGGTAAGAGCCCGAGGGCTCAAAACGGGAAGGCACGCACCGACCCCATGCAAGCTCTGCCCAGTGCCAGCAGCTTCGGCGTTTGCTAACCGGACCCATCTCGGCGATGGGGCTGCAGTAGCTGGTCGAATCCCTGATAACCCTTGGCTCAACCTGGGTTTGGATGCAGAGGCAGGTCCCCTCCG
>NW_009201742.1:257-6863 GCF_000690835.1 Fulmarus glacialis | reverse complement strand
TGCCGCTGCTCAGCGGCATCTATTAAAAGCAGGCCGGGGCTTTATATTTAACTCAGTGCTGTCTGCGTGGTGGAAAATAGATGTAGGGCGTTTGGGGGGGTTGGGATTTTTGCAGGAGCCTCTGTCAGAGGGGTTTGGCCTCCATCTGGGTAGGCAGCGCGGGCAGGATCACTGCTGCCCGTGCCTCCTTTTTACGGTCTCGTGGTAAATCCCCGCTTGGGTGAAGCATAATGGCCAAGAGCAATATTGGCAGTGCAAATCCAAGTATTTAGGAGCAGATGAAATCCCTGTCATCTTTTTAAACGCTTTGGCTAGAAGAGCCTCTTGCTCTTGGAAAGGCAGAAGAAATGTGGTGTCGGTCGAGAGACAGGGTTTGCATGTTTTAGCCGAAAAAGATGCTACAGGAGCTACAGGGGAGGCTGGGGCCGCCTGCCTAGGCTGTTTTGGGAGGAAAGGAGCAGGCGGAGTGTACAAAGCGGCGGATGTTTGCGTGGCAGATGAAAGGCTTCGCTCAGAAGTAGGTCAGATCACGAGGGCCCGCGGAGCAGCGGCAGGAGCGGGCTCCGGCCGCCCGGGCAGTCGGAGCCCGGCAGGGGTGATAATGGGGATCCGGCACCTCCCGGGAGGAATTAGCAAGTAAAAGAGCCGCAGGAGCGAAGCGGGATGGGGACACCAGTTCAGGGAAGTCAAAGCACTCGGTTAAGGCTTCACGGTTTGTGACGGCTGAGAAGTGCCTCCCCGCTACGCGGTGCAGAGCCTGCATTTGGGTCCACCAAAGGGGTCTGCAGCCTGGTCTGCCGCCTGAGCATGCTGCCAGCCCCGTCAGGGGCATGTGGGGAGCTGGCGGGGGTCAGGGAAAGGGAAGGGGCGAGACGGCATCCCGCAGAGCCGGGGGGACCGAGGAGCCCTGGAGGCCAATGCAAGAGGGAAGCCGGGCTCTTCTGCTGGGCGGGAAGGAGCCGTTCCCAGGTACCCTCCTTGGGCGTGTGAGCATCCCTCCCTCTGCACGGCGTTTGGCAAGCCCCAAAGCCATCCCCTTCAGCAGTGACTCTAAACCTGTGAGGATGCCTGTAGACATCCTGGGGACGGTATGGGCTGGGGGACGAGACCCAGCAGAGCAGCGTCCATCTCCCGTATCTCTCCCAATACCTTCCCTTCTCCCTCTTCATGCCTGATCTTTCCCCCAAGCTTGATATCCCCACTTTCAGGCAGGACCAGGGGATAGCGGTTCCTGGAAGATAGCGGGTACTTCTCCTCCCAACACCATCCCCATGACCCTCTCCCCTTCTGCCTTTCTCCCAGGCTGGCTGAAGGACAGAAAGGACTGAAAGTGGAGAACAAAGCCTTCTTCTCCAGACTGACTTTCTTCAACGTCTCCGAGCAGGACTACGGCA
Organism: Fulmarus glacialis; assembly: GCF_000690835.1. Taxonomy (NCBI): domain Eukaryota; kingdom Metazoa; phylum Chordata; class Aves; order Procellariiformes; family Procellariidae; genus Fulmarus; species Fulmarus glacialis. The sequence goes on along the minus strand of NW_009201742.1, from coordinate 5,469 downwards.
ACTACACCTGCGTAGCCTCCAACCAGCTAGGAAACACCAACGCCAGCATGATCCTCTACGGTGAGTAGCGCCGAGGGGCACGGCTTAACGGTGAGACCGCCGACGCGCGAGACACGGGAAGGGGCTCTTTTGTCTTTTGGGGGAGAGGCGCATTTGCTTTCTGCCCCGCACGTGGATCGGAGGTTGTGGCGAGCCCAGAGACAGCGTGAAAGCCTCCAAACCTAACTCCTGACTCAGGCCCCATGTCTGCCACTGCTCTGAGGTGTTGGGCACTGTGTTCGGGGTCCGCCGTCGATGCAAAGTTAGGACCTGGCTGCGGGTTTCCATCTTCTGCTTCTGAGGAAGACGTAGGAGAGTCTCTCTTGCAAGGCATCCTCCTGTGTTGATCAGTGGCAGAGAGATGACGCTCAGGGTCATCGCAGCAAACCTGCGGGACCATGCCGCAGGCTGCCGTGCAGCGCAGCCCGTCCCTGCCCCAGAATAAACGGCCCCCTTCCAGGTCACGTTTTCCGCTCCTGCCAAGCAGATATATTCTTACTGACGGTGCCAGAGAGAGGTGGGAAGGTGCAGAAGAGGCAGGGAGCGGGAGCAGCTTTATACCCCCATCCAGGGGCTGTTTTGTCCACGTGCCAGAGCTGTGATGAGAGCGATGCATCCATCTGACATCGCTCACGGGAAGGGCTGTAATTGCTCGACATCTCGTTCCCAGCCACTGCCGTGGGGATATTTCCCTGCAGGGGATACGGGGCGGGCGGACCGCACTGCTGAGCCATGGGAGAAGCGGGGCTCGGGGACCTCCGTCCTCTCCCGATGTCACCCCGACGTTGCCTCCTCCTTGCCACCCACCCTCCCCCTGGCAGTCCCACCCCGTGGTGAGCGCTGACCGTGGGTTACATTAATACCAGCCCATAGTAAGCAAACAGTGGAGTGCTGTGGAGGTTGGGATTAATCACCGCTAAGAGCATTTGATGGAAAGCACTGGTTTCCTACAGCCTCGAGCCGTCCTGGCAAACCCTTTCCTGGCGTGTACAAAGGATTTAATTAAACCCACAGAAACCATGCAGGAGACCCCCCCTTCCATAGGAGAGATGGGGCTGGAGCTCAGCAGCGTCCCAGTGGGTCCAAATGTGGGGGCTCGGTCGGCTTGTAGGTGTGCGACGGTTGCAAGAAGCGGAAAGAAAACCCAGCAAAGGGAAGGAAGTGTTGCGGGGTAGGAGGAATGGAGTCCTGGAAAGCCGGTGTCTTTGCTGCTGTCCTCCTGCGTATCTTTGCAGAAGGCAATGCCCATCTCGCGTCTTCCTTCTGTCGTCATGTACGTGCGTGGGAAGCTTTTCTGGTTCAGCGTGAGTGGGCACGGTGGCCAGCTTGGCAGGAGCTCGGTAGGCACTTCTGTGGTGTTTGTCACCCTTTTGCAATGGCTGTGCAGTGACTTGTGTCACTCCCTCTCCAAAGCAGTGCACCCTTTTTTCCTCCGGGGTAGTTTTGTTCTCCCTGGAAGGGGGACGATGTATTGGCAACCAGCTGCCATCATCCCAGGCATCTCCATCATCCCAGGCATCTCCATCATCCCAGGCATCTCCATCATCCCAGGCATCTCCATCATCCCGGGCATCTCCCATGCCGGTGTCTTTGCAAAGTCGTAAATAATCCATCGTCGTGTAATTTTTCTCTTCCGTTGTTGTCTCCCTGAGCACACAAGCTCAAGCAGCGTGCGCCGGGTGACTTGCGAGGCTCTGTGCTGCAAAGCATTGTGTCCCTAGCTTCTGCTTTGTCTTTTCCTCACCTCTTGTCATTGTATGTCTGGAGGGGAGCGCAGGGGGATACAAGCCTTCCTCATCCCCAGGTCCCTTGCTGGGTGCTTAGCGGTGCAGAGCACACCGGGATAGCGGGCAGTCCTGAAGTCTGTGCCGGGTTGTTTAGCGTGTCGTGGTGGCATGGTGAGCAAGGTGCGTTGAGAGCCCGGGAAGCGATGTCCGCTTCTTGCTATCCTCGGGGAGGGGCTGGATGTGGTTCAGGGGAGCCCCAGGCCAGGGAAGCGGAGGATGCCGAGCTTTCCCGGGAAGCACGTTCCGCAGTTGTGCGCCCCCGGGGTCCGGCGTCGCAGGAAGAGCTCGTCCTCACCTGCTGTCGTATCGGTAGTTGCGACGGGTTCCCCTGAGCTGCGGCAGAGGAGTTCGTCCCATCTTGGGTGCTCAGCTCCGTGCCCGCAGCCCCGATGTCGAGCTAACCTTGGATGTTAATGAGCCTAACAACCATTTGTTCCCCAAAAAAGTCTGTGCTGTAAGTGATGAACATTAGCGTCTTTACCTGCCCGTTAAGCCATCATTAGCGTTGCCTAGGAACTATCTCGGCTCTCTTCCCCACCGGCCTTCCTGGTAATCCGTGTCCCCAGTAACCCCATTTTTCAGGGAGACGGACACCTCTGGCACCACAGAGCCGCCCCGGCCTGGGTCCGTCCTTAGGGTGGCTGTGCCAAGCACCCGGCATAGCCTGGGCTACCTATATGTCCTTAACCTTAACGTTTGTAGGCTCCCTACGGGTTTATGGGGTTAAAATCTTAAGTAGCGTGGGACCTCGGTCTGGCATCCGCAGATGCAGCCTGGATGAAAAGCCCCCCAAGTTAAAGAGAACTTCTCCCCGCTGATGGCTTTGAGAGCTGTCAGGTATTTGGTTTCTAACCCATAAGCGATGTTTTGCACAACTCATGCCGTCACGGCACGTCTGAGCCTATTTCATGACACCCCCTTAGCTTTTTTGTAGGCTCCCTACGGGTTTATGGGGTTAAAATCTTAAGTAGCGTGGGACCTCGGTCTGGCATCCGCAGATGCAGCCTGGATGAAAAGCCCCCCAAGTTAAAGAGAACTTCTCCCCGCTGATGGCTTTGAGAGCTGTCAGGTATTTGGTTTCTAACCCATAAGCGATGTTTTGCACAACTCGTGCCGTCACGGCACGTCTGAGCCTATTTCATGACCCCCCTTAGCTTTGTCAGTCTGGCCGTGATTCCCATCAGGGAATGAAATCGGAGTCATTTGGCCGTAATTTCCATAAAGCCATATTGATTTAATGATCCTTTCAGTCTTTATTAATCGAGTCCCCTCGGGGGGCGATGGTTCCCCAGGCCTCCCCTAACCCACAGCAGACCCGAGGGGACCGTGACACGCGGGGGGGTCCCCCATCTCCTGGCACAGGGCTCCCCGGCACCGCCAGGAGCAACCCCCCGTAATTAGCAGCAACGCGGTCCGCACGCTGCTATCGGGCGTCATTGGGCCGAGCTCACCGGTCCCTAAGCAACCGGATCCTTCGGTCCGGCGATTAATGTGTCTTTATTTATTGTGATGAAAGATGAGAGGGAAGTGGCATGCGACGGCTGTGCTACCTGCGGCATGAGAAGCGTCTCACTCGCGCGGTTTTGGGGGACCAATTTTGTGTGTATCCCCTTTTCCCGAGGCCGAGAGAGTGTTTTAGGTTTTTCCCGCCCCCCCAAAAAGAGGTTTAATCCCTGCAGATACTGTGACGTGAGCCTTTCCGGGGCCGTGCGACAGAGGCTAATGTAGTGTACATCTTCTAATCCTTTTTTTAATCTAATTTTTCAGGGAGGTCAACTGGTGCTTTATTTAACACGTAGTCCTTGTTATTATAGGCCTGCCGCCTCATTCAGCAGCTCATTTGGTGCTGTCTGGGATGTGATGGAGTGCTCGGTGAAACCACATCATTTTGTGGAGTTGGGGGGGTGGAAAAAAGCGTGTCGCTTCCCAGAGGCTGGTGTCGGGCGATAAATCCGTTTGGGATGTTGCAGGGTTATCGAGAGGGATGGGCACCGAACCCGCACCGGAGGGGAACGGGAGGAGCGCGGGGGAGAGCCGAACCCCCCAAATGGCAGCCCCTGCGCTTTGATTTTTGCTTGGGGTGCAACTGCAGCCTCTTCCCGGAGCGGGGGGACCATGGCCCCAGAGGACCAGGGTGCGATTCGGGCAGCAGCATCACACTTGCTCCCCCATCTGCTTGTTTTCCCCCGGCCCCAGGTCGAGGGCAGGCTGAGCGAAGCGTCTCGAGCCTGCGCTTTCCATTGCCCTTTTGCCTTAACTTTCACTTGTTCTTTAATTTTTAGAAGAGACAACTACCGCTCTGACACCCTGGAAAGGTCAGTAATTTGGGGCCCCTGCAATGCCAGCGCTCCCCCCGCTCCGTTTCCCCGTGGCCCCCTCCAGCTCCTGCCCCAATTTGTCCCGGCGGGAGCCACGGCACCCACCACCTTGACCTCCCGCTCCCCCACCCCATCGCTCCCGCTGGTCTAGCGATGAATTAGGGCTTTCTCGCTGTGGTCTAGCTGCCCTCCCATCCTGCCTCCTCCCCGCCAGCCTACTGTGTCCGTCTGGTGGTGGTCTGTGCCCTCTGCATGCCTCGTCCCCCCCTCCGCGGTCCCCCGCTCCTTCCCCATCGCCGCTGCGCTCTCGCCGGGGCGAAAGCGGGGAATTTTCAGTGGTCCGCTTTCCCCCTGTTGCTGTGACTCTTGTGGCAGGTCCTTCCTCCTCTGGGATGCTTCTAGTGCCTTTTTTTTTCGGGATGCAGTAGGGATGGAGAGGCGTCCGGTCCTTTTCCCAGCGTTATTCGTGGCCAAGGCAGCTGGCGCTTTGCCTTGCAATCTTATCGGCTGGCTTTGGTGTCATCTTGATTTTGGGGCTCCAGAGCCAGGCGGCTTCATTCGTGATGCGTTGAGCGGTCAGCCCTCGGGATGACTAGTAGATGTCGGGAGGGCTACAGAGGTAGCGCGGAGACGATCGCGTCTCCGGATCTGCCCTTGCGCAGAGCTTCCCGGCCGTGCCGGGATTTGGGGCTGAGTGGGAAGTGTTGTGAGGTGTCTGTGAGTGTGTTGGAAGAATGCTACTGGTGGGAGACCAGATGGTTAATGGTTCTCAGTGCCCCGGTCGGGCTTTGAAGCGAGGGGATGTGTCCTGGGGTTTCAAAACCACGGGTCGATCAGACCTTGTGGGCAGCCCCACTCTGGCATGGATGCCTTCCTGAGATCACCCCTGGGCCAACAGTTTGGGGTGTTTTGATGAAAGCCACTGGGTCAGGCACCCTCCACATCCTTTCCCATGGTGGGCTATGAGCTCCTCACCCTCCCCGTGATCCCCAAAGGCGTGGATGGGCTTGGCTTTTCTTGACCACCCTCCTCGTCCCGTCTTGTTCTTCTTTGGATGGTCCGGGAGCC
>NW_009201742.1:0-216 GCF_000690835.1 Fulmarus glacialis | reverse complement strand
AGCGCATTGTCAGTGGCGAGTCCCGCACAGGCTCTGGGGAGGTGCAAAACACCCGAGTTCCGAGTGTAGTGCTGCTGGTGGGGTCTCTACTGGGCGGGTGGGTGGTGATTGTGTCCCCCCAAGGGAGACAAGTGAGGAACAACGGGGAGATCGACCCTGCGCCCAGCTAGCCGGGGCTGGTGGAGCGTCGGGCAAAAGCGATCGTCTCTGGCAACA
>NW_009201741.1:62102-64494 GCF_000690835.1 Fulmarus glacialis | reverse complement strand
CAGCAGCCCCGTGTCGCCGGCCTCGGTGCCGGGCCAGCGCCGCCTGGCCTCCCGCAACGGGGACATGAACCTGCAAGTGGCCCCTCCTCCCCCCAGCGCCCACCCCGCCATGGACCAAGTGCACCCCCAAAACATTCCGGACTCCCCCATGGCCAACAGCGGGCCCCTCTGCTGCACCATTTGCCACGAACGCTTGGAGGACACCCACTTTGTTCAGTGCCCCTCTGTGCCCAGCCACAAGTTCTGCTTCCCTTGTTCCAGAGAGAGCATCAAGGCCCAAGGGGCGACTGGCGAAGTCTACTGCCCCAGCGGAGAGAAATGCCCCTTAGTCGGTTCCAATGTGCCTTGGGCATTTATGCAGGGCGAGATCGCGACCATTTTAGCTGGGGACGTTAAAGTGAAAAAGGAGAGAGACCCTTGAGTAGGAAATCCAATCCCTTCAGACTCCTGAAGATGTAGAATTGTGAATATAACAAACTGCAAAAGTTAGTCTTATGTATAGACATTATTTTCGTCGTATGTTTCTATATTTTGAAACAAAGGTATGTACTCTTCTTCATTTGAAGGATAGAGCTGGTTTTTGTTAAACAGAATATAATATTGTTTGGTTACTACATAATACCTGTTCTCATTTCTTTGGCAGTGTGTTGGCTAGGTACAAAGTTAATAGCCCTTAGCGATTACCTGCTGCTGGTGTGTATTTTTGTAAATGTATGCACTTCTCTGAAAGAAGAAGAAAAACACAAAAGACAAAAAAAATTTTTTTTTGCCAAGGCCAGTGTTGATGCCTAAAAAATTGCTACAAAAATGGTGACAGCTTATGTTTTACAAGCCCTGAGTGTTAGTCTTTCACTTTATTTTTTTCGTTTTTGTTTTTTGTTTGCAAAACGGTGGGGTGGCTCTGGGGGGGAGGGTGTTTTTTGTTGCAAGTTTGTAAGGAAAATGTTTCCGTTTGTTTCTATTGATCTGAACGTTTTTAATCTTCATGTGTTTTTTGTTTTTGCTTTTATTGATGCACGGATGCTTTTGAACAGTAGAGCAAAATGCTGTACATGAAAAACATGCTCTGTTTGTCCTTTATACATTTCTGTAGTTAACAGAACACTGTAATGTGCCTTGGAGCTTAGTAAATTGTAATAAATTCAATTGATATTAATACTTCTCGAGTAGCAAGTTTTATTTTTCTCAGAGCTTAGGCAGCATGTGCAAGCCATGTTGCCTTTTTAAAAGTCTCCATTATACCAAGAGCCTGCAGTTCATTGTGATAAATGTGGCACTTGTACGCACATTTTCACATATATGTAGTAAGATGATGATGTTGATAGTGTTATCAAACTTATCTAAATCTTGGCACTGTGCCTATTTACATTTCACCTTTAATGTTGCAGTAACAGTTGCTGACTAAGCATTTTCTATTTACTGTTTCTGCATCTCATTTCCTCCTCCCTTCTCCGCTCCCCCCCCCCCCCGCTCCCCGCCCCCCCCCCCCCCCCCAGCTCCCCAGCTGCAAACAGTGTTTGCAATACAGGATGCATCCATTGCCTGCACAATTTAATAAGGCTTGAGATTTGAAACGAAGCCCTCTTTCACAAAAAACCCAGCATCACGTGGTTAATAATTTTAGTTGATTTTAAGAGTGGTCGTCGAAGCTCAACATTAGCCGTAGACTCTTGGTAAGGCAGGGCTGTAGTTGAGCACAGCAAAAAAAAGGGCAGTGGGAAATAACAGCTTCTACAGTTGGTATTGCAGCTGGTGGGTAGCTACCCCATTTAGGCAGTGACTTTTCATAACTGAGATGGTGAACAGTTCAGGGGCTGTGTTGTATTTTCAGGTGAGGAAGCTTCCTTAAAGCACTGAAGTGAATTGTTTTCCTTTTGGCAACGATCATATGTGATTCTTTGTATAATTAACTATTTCATGTGACTTTGGCATTTTATGGAGATTGGGGAGCAGTGCAATACCTGTTAGGTGATCAACAGGCAAAGTAAATACACAGGCCTCACACTAGCTGGAAAATGCAAACAAACCTCATGTGAACTTTGTCCTTTTCAGTGAGGCAAATGGAGGAAAGATAGAAAACCTGAAACAAAAACAGCAACACTGCAGAAATCCTTTGCAGTTTGACCAGCAGAACACAAGAGCTGTTCCAAATGCAAGTGTCACAGGTTATGAGCTCTGAGTTTTATTGAATATTAAGGATCCCCACCCCTCAAAACCCCATAATTGTATAAAGAGGTACTTTTTGAAAGTCTGGATGGCATTTGGTATCTGCTTGCTCTTAATCAGACATTTTTCATTTGTATTCCTGGTGGAAAGGATGGTAGAAGCCTTGAGACTATATGCTTAGTGTGCCTACGGATCTTTGCTCTCTTGTGTAGGTACATACTCCACC
>NW_009201741.1:58775-62084 GCF_000690835.1 Fulmarus glacialis | reverse complement strand
GGTGGGTGGGTGGGTGGATTATGTTTTGAGATTCAGTCTTTGGCGTCACTGTATCTGTGATTTCAGACAATGACTTTGTGTATATATATATTATTTTTTTCTGCCAAGTGATATATTGGTGCTTAAACATCTCAGAGCATACTGTTCTTATGTAATGAATTGGAGGGAATAATGCAGAAAAAGAATGTTTTAATTATTAGATCCAACCTATACGTTTTGAGTTAATTATTGGATACGACCTATACATTTTTTAGAGTATAGAATTGTACTGATCCTATTTTCAATTCTTTCTAAGCATGCAGTTCCCACACAGCAGTTTATTTGTAAATCACGAGCTAGGGGGACTGACATTGTGAGCTCATGACTGGCAGAGAAAAAAATTGTACACATGAATGAAGTTCGAGTTTAAACTTAATGAGAGAAGTAATATTCATGTGTGAATTGCAACTGCCATTAAAAGAGAAAAACTACTGGCTATTCAACATTTAATTATGTCACAGAAGCATGAATAACCTGATTTATATAAACAGAACCACTCCTGTAATCTTGAAATCAGTCATCAGTAGTTGCAGTTAGAAAGAGCCCCATTTGGTGGATTTCTTTAATTGCAGAGCATTCTTGAAAAGCTCTTATCAGTCAGAATTTTGGAAACATAAGCCCACTTATGAGACTCATCAGTTTGATTTTTAGCAGGCAAAGGAAAGGTAAGGGGCAGTAGACATAGGTGGAAAATAAGCTTGAAGTGAATTTTAATACTGCAGTTAATTAAAGTTAACCGTAGCTACGGGGCATTTGTTGTATGGAGGTTTTTTGTAACCATGTGACCTTTTCTTTTACTCTGGCTCATTAAGCAGCCAGTCTGAGCATATTAGCCAGCATTTCTTTGAACCCACTCCATAGGTTTTTCTCTTTCTGAAGATGTCCACAGCTGACAAACAAGCTGTAACCTTTTTTCGAGGAGGAGAAGGGAGCTGCTGAGCGAGTCTCGTGTACAGAGATTCAGCTGATTTCTGTATTTTACAGTAATGCTCCTCTCCCCCATATTTGCCAGTTATTTAAGGTAAAACACAATGTCTGCTTGAATAAATCGTGTAAGTGAATTTATTTGTCCAGGTGGTCATTTGTTGTGCTCTCATTCCTTCTTGTAATGGGGAAGTATTTAAATGGTTTATTTTCCCAAGGAGTTGTTGGTTGTTTTTTTTTTTTCCAGTTAGATTATTCTCGACATTTCTTTTAATAGCCTTGTAGCCTATTTTCTAAGAAATGGGTTAGAACATGTGTGTCACTGGATGTTTGTTTTTTAAGCATTGGCAACTGTGTGTGAGTTGGAGATGGAAGTGTTTATGCAGTGAAGAGATGCTATGTCCGTTTGGGGGAAATACTACACAGTTCCATCAGGAGCTCAAGTTCACCAATGCTAACTGGTGTCATTTAGTATAAACCTTGTTACCTTTTTTATTTGCTTGGCAATGTTGTGCGTATGAGCATGCTCTTCCTCCTCCCCCCCCCTCCTTTAACATTTGAGCTCCAATGTTAGGCAGGACTAACATTGTTTTGAAACTCCAATCTCTTCAAATAGGCTGGCTGCCAGCATAGCTTTGCAGAGCTGCAGCAGTCACTGGAAAAAGGGTTGTCTGCTTCTTTACGAGTCTTGCAAGCTGAGTTTTTCTTCCCCTCAAGGGAAAGGGCTTTGTCTCCTCAGAGCTCTCAGGTTCCCAGCTTACTATGCAGTAGTCGTTTTGCAGCTTCCCTCTTCCCTAGGTCTTGCTATTTTCTTTTTTTGTGGTATGCAGCCATTCTCATTCATAGTAGGATGGTTTGTGTTGTGCATTAGCAGCCTCTTTCTCTGCCAAAGTGACACATCCTGTAGATTTGCAGCAGAGTACTGAACTGTCACTGTAATGCTGACTCTTGTAAGGCTATTCTTGAAGCAGAACAGCTTCCCCCTTGGCATTCAGCCATCAGAATCCATTACAGCATGCATTTTCTACCCAAAACATAGTTCTGTATCTACATAGTTGTCCTTACAACCATCCCCTGGAAGACACAGAGGACATAGTTATACCCTCCTGTATAGAAATAGGCACTGCTGGCTTTATTTCCTAAGTGTCTGAAAACAGTGTACTGAGCTTTTGTTGTTTCAGCCCCTGCCTTAAAACCTGTAATGCAGACTGGGAAGGGGAATGCCTCTGCTGGTGGGGTGATATGAAAAGAACTGCAGACAAGGTCTTTCCCCTGCTGTATGTCTTAAAAAAGGGATTAGGTGTGTGTGCACTAAGCGAGGCTACTACTGGGCTCCTCTGACGAGCCAGCCGAACATCTCCCTCTCCACGTGTTCGCCACGGGGCAGCCCAGCCCCATGCTGCCGGCCCTGACTGGGAGCTCTGCAGGAACCCAGCTCTTCTCCCTAGGAACAGGCTTGCCTACCTCCGTGAGAAGAAACACAGGAGATTATGTGTCATTTCAAGTTTCTGACAGCAAACCCACTCTCTTTCAGCCATTCAGGGAACTGTAGAGTGAAAAGCAGAAGGGAGCAGTTAGACATGTGAATGGGAGGGTAAGGATGCTCGTCACCAGTCTGTCCGGCCAGTACGGTCTCTGACTGGTTGGACTGGCTGAGCTACTTGGGGCTAGGTAGGTTCAAGATTGCACAATCTGACTACTGTGCTTGGCTCGACGAAACGAACCTTGCTGGTATCAGTGTGCGTTGCTGACGGTGGCTGCAGCTACCGTGAAGTGTCCCCTCTACCCCCTCACTGACACACAGCCACACAACCCTGCCTGCTGCTGGGCTGAGATTGCATTCCCCTCGCTGCTGTGTGCCTTGCTTTCCCGATGCGCCCTTGTAAGGTTATTTGGAGGCGGTGGGAGACGGGGTGGAGGTGAGGAAGGTCAAGCTTCTTAGGTTTCAGCTGATTTGGCATCCGCCCCGTAGCCCTGCATGGCCATATGCACTCGCTGCTGCTTTTATGACCCTTTGCAAAGAAACCTCAAAGATGTGAGCTGCTGTTGAATAGCAACTTATTTTCAGGAAAACACCCTCTTCCCACACCGATCAGCTTTAACAGCGAGAAGACTGTTTTTTCCTTGTCCCCAAAGAGAGCTATAATGGGGAGCTGCCACTTTCTCTCGTCTGGCACTGCTCTCCCAGCAGTACCGGGTGTGCCAGGGCAACCAGCTACCCTGAGCCTGCTTCACTGGGGTCTTTTCCTCTATGTTTTGGCCAGCGCGAAGGCCCTTTGCTTTGTTCAGTGCTCTGTGAGTGGAGGCTGAGCCTGGGAACCCCACCGCAGCACGGAGTGGCTTGGC
>NW_009201741.1:58288-58626 GCF_000690835.1 Fulmarus glacialis | reverse complement strand
ACGGAACCGGGCTGGGCCGGGCCGGGGCGGGGGCACAGGGCCACCACGGCATGTAGTTGCCGCTGGCCTGGGCCCGGCCGAGACGGCCATGTGATCCCCCGCCTGCCTGCCTGCCCGCCTGCCTGCCTCTGCGCAGGGGATGGGAATGGGGACATGAAACATGTCTGTGCAGCTTCAAGGAGCCGAGCAGAATTCCCCACTGTCATCATCCTCCTCCCCTCCCTCCCTGCAGGCTGCCAGAGGGGAGGGCTGATTACAGCTCCGCTATTGTTCAAGTAACCTACAAATGGATTTGCATGGAGGCAGGTTGGGAGGGGCAGAGGGGTGGGATTTATTAG
>NW_009201741.1:44149-58229 GCF_000690835.1 Fulmarus glacialis | reverse complement strand
GGTGGAGGGGAGGGACTGGAAAGCTCCTTTTCTGCAAATAGGTGAAGGGGTGGCTGGTTCCAGCCGAGGAGGGGAGGCAGGCAGGGTGCAGCTGGCTGGGGACGGTGCTTCACCTCGGTTTAAACTGTAACCCTCTATTCTGAGCACGCAGCTCCTGGCAGCGCCGCTCATACCAAAGCCTTGACTCAGGGTTATCTGCATGCTGGGTAATAAGCAGCGTCACCAAAGGAATGTGCAGAGAAAGCAGCCATGCTGCTGCAAGCCTCTGCTCGCTCCTCCGACAAACCACTGATTTAGCAGCCTGCTTCTGCCTCTGGGCCGCTGAAGACTGGCGAGGGGTGGGGGGCTTCTCCTGGGGAGGCAGCCCCAAGTCTATTTTGAAGCCAAAACTGTGTTTTGCCCTTCCATAAGCAAGTGCTTTTTATGCAAAGCTGGCTAGGACGTTGCTAACCACAATTGAGGACTGCGCCCAGGAAAGGGTGAAGTTACTCCTCAAGTCACTATGTTAGTTTATCCGTTTTCCAGATGGGTAATCTCAAGCGTTTTAGCCAAGGTCACACAGCAAAAGCCTATCAGAATGAGGGAGACCGTGGCCTTTGGTTACTGCCCCAACTGCTAGTCTCCCTTCCTCTGGGATAAAAGGATGTTGTTACAACGACTGTGTATAGCTGAACTCAAAAGCACTTGTATGACACAGGTGTTTGGGAAGAACAACGTTCAGTGCCCGGCCTGTGTCCTTCGCTCAGATAGCTCCAAGGCTTGAGGCTATTGCCGTTCTTGCTGATGCAACATACCAAGGGCTGGGGTGAAGGAGAGTGCATACCTGTGTGTCAGAGGTAGGAGCTCCCCTTTGGCTATGATGGAAAGCACAGCACATCCAAATCAAAGACAGGAGGGGGTTGCTTTGAATTGCTGTATTCCGGACCTATCTGAGGCAATCTTGCTCTTCACTGCACGCATCACGGTAACAAGAGACAAGATCATAGCGTAGCTCAGGTTTTTATTTGAACATGTCCAGGCTGGCACACAGTTGGGGTAAAGACAACGCGCTTTTGTAGGTTTGATTTGTGTCGGAGCTAGGGGCAGAACTAGGGAGGGAGTGGGAAGCCTGAATATCTGGTCTGCTACTGGAAAATATAGGCCACTGACTTGAAGATGTTGCAGGCTTATTTGATCCAGCTTGATCTGCTAGACATTTTCTCTTGGAACTCTCTTCTTCAGTGTCTGTAACTTATTTCTGTAAAATAAAAAGAGAAGGTACAAAATATCTAGGAGTAAAACAACTGAAAGAGCTCTCATCTTCCTGCAGGAATAAATCTTGGAGTATTTTTTATTACTTGCTCAGTGTTGTTGATGTGCTTGACTCCCTGTTACATGTAAAGATAATTCCTCCCTGAAGAACTCAGACTGCATTGATAAGAAAGGCCAGTTGGTGCATCTATTTTATAGCACCTCCTTCAGTGAAAGATTATGCCATGCATCTTATCAAAAGGATGCAGCCTTTCAAGAGCTATACCTTGGTGAGTATACATACTCATTTTTGGCAAACATTTGCTGTGGTTTTGAGTGGTTCTCTCCCTCCGCCCCCAGCCCCTGCAGTCAACTCTTCTGTTTATCCAACTGTACTCATTTAGTGTGCTCATTGCATTGTTTCTGCTGGAGGGGAGGCAGCAAGAGATGCAGCCATCAGGTATAGTATCAGCTGTGTGATCTGTGGACATCTAGTCATGTTGTGCTAACAAGGACCTGCAGCCTAAGATAGATTCATTAGTCAGCATCCTTGATAGGATGTCTAGAGGCTCATGTGACAGTTAAATATCAGGAAACAATGCAGAAATTCTCATGCTTTTGTGTACCTGTCTTTCCTCATGCTAGAAGAGACGACAGCATTTCTTGAGAACTGCACTGCACATGCTTAATACAAAGAGCAGCTCCTTTCAGCTTTTTGCATGATTAGTTGCAGCTCTCTGCCTAGATCTTCCTTGTTCTGATGGCTGGATTTTTACAGTAGTGTGTTGTACATATTTTGCAAGTTACAGCTTGAAACTTCCTCCTCGCAGAAGGTTCTGTCATTTGAAGGAACCCCACCCTGCTCTCCCTTGAAGATGTGCAATCCCAGGCTGTGTTTGAGCATGCCTGGGGAGGCAGGTGCAGCCTGGCTGGATCCTCAACATTACCTACAAATAAACACTGTTTAAACAAATTGGACTAATAAGAACATTCAAGATTCAAGTAATAATCAGGACAGGTTTTACTCTGTAGTCTTCATTCTGTGCTTTTCCCATCCCTTCTCCCTCTGAGTTATAATCCAGAATATATGACATGATCACGTTGCTATGGAAATCAATTACAACATAACTCTATAGAACTGTATAACAATAACAGTTGTTAATAGCACCTTTGTTGAAAACAACAGTATCAGGTTGAAGTCACTTTAAAAAAAAACACATTTCCTTCCTGCTGTTGCAAATCAGGAGTTAAAAGTTACATAAAATTAAAGATTTATTTTCTAATATTTTAAGGAAAAAAATCCTTCCAGCACAGAGCCTGTAAATACAGTTGTATTTTTTCTCATTTCCAGCACTTGTATAGCCATATAGCTTGATGTCTGTCCTCTAGCCCAGAAAAGATGGCAAATGCTTAAAGCCAGTACAAGTTCTTCAAACTTTAGAACCAAGGGACCAGACCAGAGCAAGGTTATTTCTCTGCTCAAAGCAGGCCCTTTGTGCTCATATCTCAGTGCAAGTCTGTGGGAACTGTATGTTGTCACCTGCTCCACACAGTTTCCTCCTCAGATGAGCTCTTTGTAGTCACCTGCTTCCTTCCCAGCGCCGTGAGAGTCACCATATTACTTGCTGCCAGCATTTAAGAGATCAATTCTCAACAGCACACACACGATTACCCTCAGGGTCTTCAAGCCAAGCTAGTTCTACGGTTTGATGGGGACCTATCTCATTACCACATAGACTTCTCAATGATGTTCCATTTCAGGGTTGTCAAGTCTGCATACTGATACACCAGCTTTCCTTGATGCTTAAAGACATCTGGGCCTGGGTAGCTCTTTTTACTAAGCTTCTTAAGCCTTTTTGGCTGCTGTTCCCTAAGGAAGCCTGGCAATGTAGTCACCAGACTTCTCTTGATTTGTCATTTGGACAACAGTGGAGTTCCCACACAATTTGAGACCATTTGGTCTCAATTCAACATTTTACCCCTCACTCGCTACTCAAGACTTTCTCTGGCTGTCTGATGCAGGAAGCTGCTGTGTTGAACAGAGATCTCCACCCATGGCTCAAATGGCACATGACACGTATCTGTATATGCTGGGCACATATCTATATATGCTCCAGTGAACAATCCCTTCGTGTGCGCAAGTTTGCATACCAGCTGCATATTACTAGAGTTTCCCTGCTCTCAGGAGGACCTTCTGTAAGCTGATGTAGGACTAATAATTCTTCTAAAGCTTTTCAGCAAGCTACAAGTCTTCCTTGCCTTTTGCAGCAGAATGCTGTAGTCTGTCACATGAATTCATTCCCTCCACCTCTATTTCCTCCATCACGCTACTTGCAGAGGAGTGCCCAGAGTGGCAATCAGTTTAAGCTCTAGCAGCAGACCCTGCGGATGTCATTCCAAGGCTACCGTTTTCATCTCTGAACGTACAGGTAGTGATGTTCCCTGGCTGTTTGATCGCTATAAATGAGCACATTCCCCATGAATGTAATGCAGCCCAGATGCAATGACAGTATTGCCTCTGGAGCCAGTCTCAGCCTGGCCGGAACAAGAGCCAAATAGCTCAACACTCTCTATACTGCGGGCCCCCTCTCATTGGGGAGCTGCTCTGTAGCTACTCAATTTTAACCCTCCACATCAGCAGCACTAGGCAATCATAGATGCAGATGGGCATTTGAGGGTAATGTTTTAGCTCCATCAGCACAGAGCTAAGCTGGCCCAAACTACCTTCTGCCAGTCCAGCAATACTCCCCAGACCCCATGTCAGCATACATTGCAGCAATCTCCCCTGCTGAGGTGCAAGCTGCAGTTTCTGTTGCTTTTGTTGACTCTGCAGGAGGAGCGCCTTGTCTGCTGCTGGTTTTTCAACAGCAGATAAACAACATTTCCATCTTTGCCCCTCACAACAGAAGAATCCATTGAGATCTATCTACGTATTGGTTTTGCCATTATCTTTTATGTAGCTGCTCTAGTTTTCTCTTAGTGATATGGTCCATTTGCCTGTCAACGTGCTTCATGGTGCGCAAGCTTCTGGTTTACTTTCCCCAAGGATTATTCTGTCTCAGGGTCCCAAGTCTGTTCAGTCAGCAGTTTGTCCCCCTTTGAGCACATAGCTAGAGGGGCCTGTTTGCCACAGCAAGGCAAACCACACAAACTCACCCATTTAATTTTTTCCCACTACTAAGTCCTTTCTGTAATTCTTCTGGCTCTTTACCT
This sequence comes from Fulmarus glacialis, assembly GCF_000690835.1. Lineage (NCBI taxonomy): Eukaryota > Metazoa > Chordata > Aves > Procellariiformes > Procellariidae > Fulmarus > Fulmarus glacialis. The sequence continues at coordinate 53,786 of NW_009201741.1, read as the reverse complement.
GCTGGGTCCAATAACCTTACATCATAGCTGGTTTGCTCCAGGTCCATGGGTCCTTAGAGAGGCAGGTTAGGCTTAGCAGTTTGTTTGCAGATACATCAAGGAAGCTTTGTATATGGTATAAGCATAGCATCTCCTACAAAATCCTTCTTTTCTCTTTGGGAATTTGGGAGGTTAAACTAGATATGTGTGACGAACATGAACAATGAAAGGCCCTGAGTCCTTTCTAAGTATCATTGTTTATTTGGAAGTGTGATAGATGTTAGGATTAGAATGAAGTACATCTTACTTGGGAAAGAAGAACTACTGTTGTTTTTTACCTCCATAGCTTGAAATACATACCACTTACAGATACATTTACGTTCTTGGTCTGCATGGCTTTCCAGTGCCTCTGACAAATTCTTGAGCTTACAAAGGTGATGCGGACTTGCTACTGTATTTATTTCCTTATAGAAATGAAATTGCTGAGTGTGGGAAGAGATGGTTGCTATCAGGAAAGATCAAGAAATGGAAATGTACCTCTTTTGGGACATGTGTCAAGGAGATCTGGAGATCCTTAGCCTGAAACAGAGGATAAAGTAAAAAACAAGTGCCAGAGGCAAAGGCAAGAAAGGAAAACTAGACAAGCTCTATCCTTCAGCAGGTGGGGATGAAAAAGGAGGAGACAGGCAGGGTTTTCTGGTTTTAAATGCTTGGGAGATGCTCTGAAGCTGTTGTGATGGACAGACAAATAAGAGTCAAGTGGTTGCATAGTTATACGCAGCAAAACTTTGCAGAGCAGCAAAGGCACTGGAAATAAAATAAATAAGACAGTTGACCAATAGGTCGTGAGGTGAAAAGTCTTTCATTACCAATTCATCCATGAATAAGAAATAGTGAGAAGTTCCTGAAATGAGAGGCAACAGATAATCAACAGCAAAGTTGTCACAAGATGACAGCTCTTAAATGTTGATCTCATCGAATATCTTGATGGTCTTTATTGTTATTTTCTTGTGTCAGCCAAAGATATGCAACATAGTTTTCAGAAGACAAAGACATGGTCTTTTCAGAAATGCTTACAATTTAAATACTAAAGGAGAAAGAACAAGAGGGGATGTTGAAAAGTTTGAAAGTACTGTTTGAGCATAAAAAAATCAAATCAGTAGGACTTGGCACACTGGTGATAGATGATGAGCCAGATAGCAGCAGGTGAAATTTATGGCATGTGCCATTGTGCACACTGTGAGGAAACCATTTTCCTCAGCATTTTGCCTAGTTTTAAATTAAAGGTACCAGAATATTTGGGGGAAGACCTGATAACTTACTGGATAACTTACTGGAAGCTCACCTCTGTAAAATGGGCATCTTTGATCAGAAAGCAAACGCCAGGATGCATGAGGAATGAAATGTTGAACGCTATGTGGAGCTTTGTACCGCCATTATAGGAACCAAAGATCTGCCCTTATCTGAAAGAATATTGGTGACCCCATCTTAAAAATGATAATGAACCGCTTAAAGGGGTTTGGAGATAAGCCCATGAGAACAGTTAGAGACATGCAAAAATGTCTCCACACCACAGCAGAAGCGCAGTTACTGTTTATTTATTCTACAGCTAAAGCCCCTTAGTATGCATAAGACTTTGTAGACAAATAGGACAGGTCTGTGCCTGAGGAGTTTGCCTTCCGAGCAAGACAGAGCACAGCTGAGGGAAGCAAACCAAAAGCAGTGTGTTGGTACATGTGCAGAGCAGCGAGGCAGTGGGAGGCAGAGAGAGCCACTGGAGAGGAGAGGTCAGGGTCAAGAGTGTCACCAGAGCCCTCCCAGGGTAGGCACTTTCCTTCCAGTAAGGCAGGTCCCTCTGGCGTTGCTGTGCCAAGGGAAAGCTTCTTGTTTCATTATCTATGAGGTGTGACCTGTCTGCTTACAACTGCAGTCCGGTAGGAAATATCCTCCAGACTCCACAGACTCTTTTTTCACTGGCTTCTTTTTCTACATATGCAGCTGCTTTTACAGCAGCTCCATATTTGTATGCATGGAAAAGCAGCTGGATTGCACCAATAGAAAAAAAATTCAACGAATATTTGAACTCAAAAGCAAATTTTGGGGGCATCTGTGTTATGATGCTTTAATATTGATGCATTCAAGATTTATTTGTGCAAATGAATTTTAAGTTGAATTCTAAATGTGAAAAAGGTGGAATTGCACATTTTATTGTAAAATTCATGGTAAGTTACCAAACATGATACCAAATCGATATCATTTGATATATGTAATTACCCAGCACATCAGTAGACCTAGAAATGTTCATCAAATAGACTAATCATTTTGAGTGATGAAAATCTTGAGTATTTCCTAATCCAGTTGCAGCTAATTTCAGAACAGAAGAAAATAATATTAATAGAATATGTTTTTGTTGCATATTACTTGCTCGGTTCTAGCATTATGTATGCAAATCAGGTAATTTTGTACCTAATTGCCTCATTTGCATGCGTAAATGTAGGTTGCACATGTGCAAATGATTTCATTCAAATTTAGTATATGCCTAGTATGTAAAGTGGCTGAAAACTTCAATCTATGTATCTGAATCACACAGAATTTTCACTTAAGGAAAAAACAAAATTTGTCACTAGTTTTGTACGTCAGGTGAAGTAGGTGGGCTTCTTTGGATGATTTTGCAGGGCAGTAACCCTGGAGCTGTGCATTTGTCTTGAGAAATGAGCAATGATGTGAATGCCCAGAGAGATAAATAAATAAAAGGAATCCTGTTGCTTTAAATGCCGTAAGAAAATCACAGAAAAATGTGACACTTGCCAAGTGGAAAAAGACAGAATCACTCAGAAAGAAATGCGGCTTTCGAAGTCTAAGATGGTTTAACAGACAATGAAACCTAAGATGAAAAGTGTAAAAATACAATACTAAAATCTAAGTTCATTAAAAATTCTTTCAGGTAATTTCATGGCTATGAAAGGAATTGGACTGACAGTTCTTGTGAATGAAGTTATGTGACCTTAGGAGAAGGAGACCATGGGCAAGGGATAGAAAGGCTTCATTTGTTCTGCCATGTCATGCATTTCACCTCTGATCTGGAAGAGAAGGAAGATCTGGACCTGGAAGATCAGCAGAAAAAGAAAAAAACAGGCTCAAGACCCTGTTTCATTATGCGTCTCTGTGAGGAGCTCCCAGTACTGGGATCAGATGCGTTGTCACCAGCAGTTTTCATAACAATGTGGAAGGGCAGGAAGTGTCCCTGAGGAAGGGAACTAAAATTACCAGCAGCATTTTTTACTGTGGCATCAGCTGTAGTCTAATAAACAGTGGTAGGCTGTTTTCTCCCTATTACTCAGAACTCCTCTGCAAGCTTTATTTGCATACACATGGGTGACAAATACTACTAAAATAAGCATGTAGAAGGCACATACGGACTCACGGTTCCAGATTCTCATTCACACTGGTATGAAGTGCAAGCAGGGTCAAAAGAAGTATGGTATATGCTTCTTCCAAGGTTCCTTCATGCTGGCAAGAACTGTAAAGAGTTATGGGTGTAAATTAGAATTTGGCACAAAATACCTTTCTGTCCATCTAAGGGCAGGTTTGTCATAGGCCCTGCTGACATGGGTATGATATCAGATGATTTCTGACCAGCATTGCTTTGCTAGTAAGAATTTCTGGTGTCGATGTGTTTATGATGGCAAACCTGTGCTTTTCTTGGAATAGGTTATTTTACTTGAGAAAGGGAGACAAGCTGGAGTAAATTTTACTTTCCATAGGAACACACAGTGGCAGGCAGGGAGGGGAAGGTAAGGAGGGTTGCAAAGCACTTTTGCATCATGTTGACTGGAAGCCTGTGCTCTACGTAGGGAGCCACGGGAGAGCCGGGGCCACAGCTCCTTTAGTCTCCTCACCTAGTGAGCCTGCTCCTGATACCGCAGAAGCATGGCTTGCCTGTATAACCTCCGACTACATTTGTAGTGGTTTCCCAGGTTACCTACTCTGGAGAAGTGCTCCCTAATGCAGACTTGACTTTGAGCTCCTTTTTTTTGCACCCAGGTGTACGAAACGGTTTTGATGTAAATGAGAATCAAACTCACCTTTTTCCTCCTGTTCTATCAGTGGGAGAGAGCACTGCTTGACGAACAGAGTATCTTGCCTCTTTGTATTCTAACCTCATCAGAGCAGCACATGCAGAGCTCTGTACAAAATAAATAAACCCAAACCCTGGGCTGTATTCCCAGCTCACTCTCTTAGTGTTTAGCTAAAGTACAACTTCTGTTAGATTGGAGAGATGCTCTGTTATTTGACTGTTATTTCTACTTATTTTCATTCCATTGTAGAGTAAAAAGACTCTTTCTATTTTCCAATTTTTCAGTAGGAGTGAAAAGCACTGCCTGTTAGTTGTGGAGATTGAAGGTTTCTTGTTTTTCACAGAATGTATATAGCTTGGGTAATACTAACTTCCTCCTCTCGACAGCTTCCCGTTCTTCCCCAGTTTAATGTTCAGGATTGATTTCATTCTTGATCTCTTTTCTGAGCCTTTTACTTTGGGTGTTTTCTGCAATTGAGGCAATTACTGCCTGTTGCAACGCAGGGTTTTGTGGTGGGCTGCAGTTCTATGAAACTGAACTGAAACTGCAAGTCCATATCAGCAGTGCAGAGCATACAGAACAGACACCATATTTCAGTGGCCACCAGCCCAGACAGAATTAAGATAGGAGGGAAGGGGAGGGAGTTGGCACATCACATACCCGGTTACCTGAACCATCGCTTTCTACAAAGCAAGGCCCCCATGAAGGGGATGACACCATAACTGTACTAGGACAGGACAAACTTGTACCAGAATCCCAGAAGGGGAAAACCATTTGCATTGTTCATCTTTTTGTTGTCGCCTTGGAGATTACTTTAGTTTCTTGACTCAGATCTTATGTTGGTTCATAATATATTTTTGCAGAGAGATACAGCTTTCTCCTGGTTGCCTTTTTTCCCCCACTTTTTGTAATCCCTGGCAGCTAAAGTGGTCTCACATTTCTATATAACTGATAAGAGAAATGATGGCCAAGGAGAGAATTGTTTCTTGAGTACATCCCTCCCCTTGGGTTAAATATAGGTTGCAGCATCCCAGTATAATGAAAAGATTGGAAAGCCTTTACGCGCTGGTGTAGTTTCTGCTTTGTAGTAATGGAGTAAAACATTCACAATTGTGAAAATCATACCTGTAAAGACAAGTGTAGTCAGCCTCTGCCTTACTGTATTCAGTCCATACACTAAAATATTCCCCATTTAAACCAAATCCTCTAGCCTTTGTGATTTATTGCCTTGTGATGTCCTGTTGGCTACAGTATTATCTTACCATGTGCACTGCGATACTCATATTGGTTTTGTACTGCAGGATTGCACAGGGTGCTGGACCAGGAACGTCCAATCCTTTTGATTACAAAATATGAAAGCAAATCTGGAGAGGTTTTACCACTATGTAAAATTAGATCTGTATTGTATTGTTGTCACCAAAGAGATTCGATTTAGAACACATTTGCAGTTGCCATAAACTCTTTGCTTTGTAACTTGAAATCATCTGTATCGCTTGGATGAAAATCTTTAGATTCAGAAAGTGGTTAAAATTCAAACTGTAAAATAAAGCCTGAGGAAGATTTAGCCTTTCTAATTCAAACACAATCTCTGTATCTTTTCTACATATGCACATGTATGCACATGCATTCCCAATCTTGCATATACATTCACAAGCTCACACATTCACAAGCTTGCACACACATTCACAGGCGCTCTCACACAGAGAATGTGTTCTGCAGTATAGCTGGTACATAGGGTATTTTTGAAGACAGAACAAGATGACTGTAAATTGACACTTCCACCCACTAATGAAAAAAAGCCAAGAAAACCTCAGTAGAAAATGAGTTTTATAATTAATGCTGAACAATTTTCATTGACAAAGCAAAAAGAAGCAAGTGGATGGCTGATTTAAATGTTGAATGATTAATGCATGGAGAGGCGGCTGAGGAAAAAGACAAATTCAGGAGCAACTATGGAAATTTATGTATGAGGGAGTCAGCACCGTATTCTGATCTCAGTTACACAGTTGTAAATCTGTTATCTTAATGGAAGTATTCAGCTTTTATATTTGCATAGCATAAGTGAAAATAGAATTTAACCCAGAATGCGTTTGCAATTGTGTATTTGCGTGACTGAAAGAGATGTGTATGTTTGCATGTGATAAACTGCAAATGCATGAGACTTTTTGTATCTCTCAGTGAGAAATGTAGAGAATGAATGTGTGTGTGATTGTGTACGTGCGTGCCAGTTGTGGGGCTGTCTGACAGTGAGTGGGAGGGTGAGAACATGTTTGTTCCTAGACTCCCTGGTTGAGTGAAAATGGCTCCTGGAAATCCCGTTTCAGATTAGAGAGCGACGGCTGGAGAGGTGGAGATTTCATTACCTTCCTCTTTGTGTGATGTTTTGGAGCTGTAATGTAAAAGCAGAGCTATAAATAATCCAGTCACAGCTGTGGTGTCCTCAAGATTTATAGTGCTTGCTAATGCCAGAATCTTTGGGGTGTTCCACTATGCAAAGCAAAATGAGAAATAATCACCCCTCAAACACCAACGCAATGCAGACCCCACCTGTCTTTTCTCATGTGCCAGGCAAGGAGAAATTCTCCTTCCTACCAGATGCCCAAGTTTATTCCTAAATTTGTGTGTAATGCCCATCACCGCGTATAGTGCTCTCTTTCGTCCTTGCCTTAAGGGCTGGGTCTGATCACCACCTGCCTTGGGTGTGTGTGCTGGGAGAGGAAGGTGTAGAGGTCACAGGCAGCAGTTTGCTGTGTGCAAGCTTTTGAGATGCAGGCTGTATTTTTAGCTGCTCCAGATTCTCTCCTGGCTGGGATATGATGCTGAGGAGTTTATTGCCGTAAGGATGTGCCTAGAATACCAGGCAGCCCCAGAAATGTACTGTGCCGCAGAGCCCTGACTCAGTGCTGCTCTGTGACTTTCCTGTGTTGCTTCTGCGCTGGAAAGAGAGAAAAAATGGTTCCTTGTGTTCCCGGCTGCTGCTGGCGCTGGAGGGACAGCTGCTGTGATTTAGTGAGAAGCCCTGTTGCAGGGAAGGACAGCAGCTCTAGATCTGGCTAAACTGTAGTTTGCTCAGTGAAGCTGCCCTCAGATTTCTTCTCGAATATTACTCTACATTTTTGTCTGAACAGTAGGAATAAACACATGCTGCCTTTCATTTGTGCATTTCCCAAGCATGTCTATAATGCCCCTGCAAGTAGTTTTTTGCAGCTGTACACACTAAATGCTTCCTAAATGCCAGGGACATTTCACAGGTCGTTTCTCTGTGCGGCATTTCAGGGGAGGACGTGAAGAGACGGCCATGGGTGGATTTCTGTACATTTAGGTGCAAGGAAGGTGGACAGCCAGCACGCCTGCAGCCAGAGGGGTGAGAATTTGCTAGGGATACTCCTGTGGTGAATCCTGTGGTGAAAATCAAATTATATTGGTGGTTCTTCTGTCCCACTGGTGCAGGTGCACCTGCAGGTTTGAAATGGTGGTTTCTACCCCAAAACCCTCTTGAATTGTGAGACCCAGTATATTTGCAAAGTAAATTTCTATATATGAAAGATCAGCAACTGACTTCTTGACAATGTAAATCTTGAGGACCCTAGCTTGTCCCTTACGAGTCCAGTGAAACAGTATAAACATTAGTTGAAGAAAGATGATTTGTACCATCAGATTTTTCAGAAATGAGTATGAGATATACTGAAGAGACCTACCAGGACACTCCCAGTCCGTCTGCTTGAGAAACACGGTAAGACACTATGTATTCTCCTGGGGTTTGGCTGTATCATACTCCTCCAGGAGTGGGCTTTCCTCCACCACTGCCCGAAGGAGGCTGGAAATAAGGAGCTGAAGCCCGTCTGCTCTTGCTCGATTCCGAGCTCTGCTCGAGGCTCCCTGCTGCCCCCTTGTTGCTGGAAAGAACACTGGAAATACGGCGGACTACTATTTTCACATTGTGATATGAGCTTGACTAATATCCTCACATTTTGGGGAAAATCGTAGACCTCACATAGGAATGTCTGTCTCATTGCTGTGGTATTCGGAATAATAAATACAGCAATAGCAGCTGTAACGCCTAGCGCTTGTCTGAACTGCTGCATTCTCAGAAGTGCAAACATGAATGAGGGTCAAGCTATTGAAAAGCGAGGTTTGTAGGCAGAGGCAGTATGTTTTTTCAGCTTTTTAGTCTTGCGAAATATAGACGAGCTTTCAGCCATACAAGCTGTCCTGTCACACACTTACTTTTCTTGTGTGCTTAGGTCACTGCAACTACAAAAAAATCTACTGCTCTAGTAAATGCTGGAGAGTGAGACTGCAGTGACAAGAGTGTTTCCTTTCCAAAGCAGCCCTGCCGTATGCCACACACACAAAGCTTGGAGCAGCTCTGTGCGGGTACAGGATATCTCGCATTTTAATTTTGTGTTATTCATTCTTTACTTTCCTTGGGTCACTAGTGCTCAAAAGTTGTTGCCATCCACATCGTATACAGGAAATCTATTCGAAATTATTTTAGTCCCTCACAGCTCAGTTCCTGCTTGGTTTGCTGGTTGGTTTCTCTTCTGAAAAAAATAATCAAATTGGATTCTAAATTCCTTCTTGTTTGCAAAGGCCAGTGGCTATGAATGGGATACAGAGAATGAACTCTACTCTGTCCAGTCATGAATGGTAGCCAGGTCAGGGCTGAGCCGCATTGGCAGGAGGCAGTGATGTGGGAAGCTTGCCCTGCCATTATCTATTCTGTAGACAAGCAGCAGATTTAATTCTCAGACGATCTCAAGCCTATAATAAAATCTCAATGGGAATAAACAACCCTGACCCAGAAGGCGGTGGCATGTTCTACTTGTCCTCCATAGTCGTGCGTGTAAGTGTGGCTGTGCATCAAGGGGGCTGTGTGACAATTTTGTGGAGCCTGGGTAGCAGAAGAAACCCATCCCCCAGTGTTCTGCCAGAGTCTCTGCGAGGTGCGTATTTATACTGCCAGTGAAAAACAGAAGGAAAAATCAGAGTGTCTCTAACACATGTAATCTGCAGAAAAAATACACATTTACATGTCTGTTTTAAGCAAGGAATCTTTGCTGCTAAGGGAACAGTGGTGTGCATGCTTCTTCCCTCTTGTGTGCTGTTTTCTAGGTCCACATCCATAAACATGCATTGAAAACCTGACATTTTTCTTGAGCTGGCATCGCTGGGTGGCCTCACCCACCTACCTGTCATCTCAGCAGTTTCAGCTTCAGTGTTCCTCCTTAGATTCAATAAGAAAATATTTAGCATCCCAAGAAAGGAAGGTGCCCTGTGGCCTGCTGTGCTCCTCACAGCCAGGCCAATAAAAACAGAGCCCCAGAGCGCTTTCTGAGGGTGCAAGGGTGATTCCAGGGCACGTGTGTCCCCTTGAAAATGGGAGAAACGGGTCACGTTTACAAAAAGCAACCAAACCCCAATCATGGTGACCTTCCACATTTGAGGATGTTTAGAAGGATCTTTGCAAGGTGATTCACTTTAAAAAAAAATCTTGAGTTTTAATAAATCACTGCTTTTAGAGGATTCTGGGAGGCTGAGGTGAAAATCTGCTTTCCCTTTAGTTTTGGGGTTTGTGG
>NW_009201741.1:42979-44118 GCF_000690835.1 Fulmarus glacialis | reverse complement strand
CAAGTCTCTTTTTAATCACACGTGCACAAGCTTGTTATCAGAAAAGCTGCTGGGGACTCCTGAACCTTTTAGCACTAATGTTGTATGTGCCTGTTTTTTTATAAAGGAAAACGAAATGGAAGCTATTATCTGAAGGAAGCTTTCATCGTAGCAGTGAGGCAGAGAGCTGCTCAAATGTATTAACACAAAATGTGAGACAAATGTTGCCTCCTCCAAGCCAGCTTCTGACCTCGATAGCGAGAGCTTTCTGCTAAGCTGGCTGTTCACAGCCCCCACTCCGGCATCCATCTTGGGGTTTGTGGGATGTAGTTTCCATTCCCGTCCCTCCGTCCGATCGGGCACGAGCAGCATATATTCCTTTGCCTTCAGCCCCGTCCTGAGGTACGCTGACATCTTGCTTTCCCCCCCGCCTCTCCCAGCCCAGTGAGGAAGCTGGGAGAACGATTTACGGAGCATGAGGGGGCCTGGAGCCAGGGAGTCACCCTACTACTGTGTGGGGAAAGCTAAATTTGGGAAGCGGGATTTCTCCTTTATCACCAGGCCTGGGTGGGCAGCACCATCTCCCCATGACTCTGCAAAGCAAATTACCTCAGTAGCGTGAGCTCTCCTGCTCTTTCCCCCGTCTCCCTCCCCTCCCAGGGAAAAAAGCCACAAAGTGCGGCAGCAGAAGCTGATTCAGGCCACCGGAGTTCGGTCCCTTCAGAAAATGGGGCTGGGAAGGATGATGGAGGAGGGGTTGTAGAGCGTGCTGCTGACCTGCTGAATTATGACTTTAATGCAGTCACTTTAATAACTTGCTGTAGCTCCAACCACCAGATGCAATTTATGGCAAAGCAGGCGCCCAGGCATTTTTCTTTCTATGAAGACTAAGCAGATCTCTGATTACCACCCCCTCCCCCCAACCCATTACCTTCCCCCGCTTGCTCTGCTAATGGAAAAATGTTATGTGTCTTGTGTGCTTTTTCCCCAAGCCCTGTCTTCAGGAAATGGTGGAGAATGAGAAACTAACACACAGGAAAGATTGCTTTTACTCTCTGTTCTTCAACCACGCAAAATTCCTCCTGCTAGCAGAATTGTTGGTTCTTTTTCTAAAACCTTACAACCTCAGCCAGAAGTGAGGCAAATTCCAGGATTGATTT
>NW_009201741.1:42274-42962 GCF_000690835.1 Fulmarus glacialis | reverse complement strand
AAAGACCCCCTCCCTCCATCTGACCAAAATCATCTGAAGTCTGAGTGATTTCACTGCATAATGCAAACCCCACTGCCCCTCAGATCTCCTCTGCTGTAACGAGGGCTTGAATACAACCCCCAAGCAAACAAACAAAAAAGCTGAACCTGGGAATGATGAATAGGCAAACCGAATTCAAGTTTTAATTTTGTATTTGATGGTTGTATACAATAGATGGGTGCATTAAAAAAGCAATGCACAGATAGGCAGGCAGATACCCTGCCAGTTCTCCTATTTTAAAGACCCATTCATTTTCCATCTAAGGGATGAATCCTTCCTCTCACTCTCCTCCTCTCTCTCCTTTTCTGCAATTTGCATGACATATATTATGAATTACTGTTTATCTTAGTCCACGGCTTCAAAGCAATTTCCCAAATAAATTTCACTGGATCAATAAACTTGGATTCTGTTTTCTTTTCTAAATTGAGGGAAAGAAAAATAGTAAGAAGAAGTAAATGTTTTCTTTTTAGCCAAATGGAACAAAAATCTAAGTTAAACAGATGTGCCCGTTTCTGAATTCTGAGGGCTCACACAGAAGCCCTGTGATTCAGCTGTTTCGTATCTTATTTTTGCTTTCCCTTTCCCTTTCTGAAAAAAATGTATATTTGGAACTGCAGCCCTGAAAAATGGTATGTACTGAACCCATTGA